>NC_057800.1:552570956-552576834 GCF_018294505.1 Triticum aestivum | reverse complement strand
TGAGCCTTTATATACGGAGGCACGGGGCACCCCTAGAGACACAAGTTGATCCACGTGATCATATTCTTAGCCGTGTGCGGTGCCCCCTTCCATCATAGTCCTTGATAATATTGTAGCGGTGCTTAGGCGAAGCCCTGCGACGGTAGTACATCAAGATCGTCACCACGCCGTCATGCTGACGGAACTCTTCCCCGACACTTTGCTGGATCGGAGTCCGGGGATCGTCATTGAGCTGAACGTGTGCTAGAACTCGGAGGTGCCGTAGTTTCGGTGCTTGATCGGTCGGGCCGTGGAGACGTACAACTACATCAACCAAACGCTTCCGTTGTCGATCTACAAGGGTACGTAAATCATACTCTCCCCTCTCGTTGCTATGCATCACCATGATCTTGCGTGTGCGTAGGAATTTTTTTAAAATTACTACGAAACCCAACAGTATATGACTTTGCTATTTGTTGGTGTTTTTGTGTGCGTGCGTTGGTGTTGGCTGTGTGCATCCTAGCTATGCAGAGGCCGGGTGTGTACTCATTATGTTTGTATCCTCTTAATGCTTTATTTGAGTTAATAAAATTCACCCTTTGTTGAAAAACGAAGGCCAGTGAAAGTCCACATTACATTAATAAAAACACTAAAAACAAGATGACGCGCTGCCCTAGGCATCCTCGGCGACGGTGGCGTCTGCGTCGGGACCGGTGAGGTCGATCAACGTCGGCGCAGCGCCGGCCCAGGAGAACGCCGTGTTCCAGACGGCGGCGATGTCGGGCTTTGCCACCGCTGCCTGGGCCTGGCGCTCGAGCATCTGCAGACGCTCGCCCTCCCGGCGCTCCTCGGCCAGTCGAACGCGACGCCAATGGTCGAGGTAGGCCGCCTCCTGCTTCTCCGTCGCCCCGAGCCAGATAGGCGGAGCGCTGACCCACTCGCGCACTACTTCGGTCTAGGAATAGCGCTCGCGGTAGGCCGGCTCCTCCGACTCGGCTTTGGGCAGGGACGGCGGGGCCACCGGCGGCACGACGCAGTCGCCCGCCGCGAAGAGGGCCATGGCCTCCGCCATGGCAGCCTCGAAAGTCGCCTCGTCCGCCTCCCTCCACCGCTCCTCCTCCTCGCCCTCCTTGATGGCCGCCTGGTAGGCGGCCTCGGCCTCCTGGTCCTCGTCGCGGACGACGAGCGCGAGCGGCGGCAGGCTGTGGTCGACGCCGCGGACGCCGCGTCGCCTCGTGCTCGAAGGCGAACCATCGAGCCTAGTTGGGCGAGTCGGCGGCGAAGTGCGGGTCGGCGCTCTGCTCCGACGTCAGCAACGCCCGCCGGCGCCGCACCTCCTCTGCATGGGCCCTCGGCGTCCGTGGCGCTGCCGGCACTGGGATCCTCTCCGGATCCAAATGCCAGTCATGCGGCAACGTCACGTTCAGGTACGGCAGAGGCACGCGGTGGTGCCAGTGCCACTCGGCCTGGTGCAACGGCACGTTGATGCGCTGCCTCTGCCGGGGAGCGCGCACCGGCGCAGGGAGGGCGGGGAGGAAGGGGGAATGGCGGGCGGGGGCTTTGCCCTTGCGGTTGCTGCCGATGCCGGAGAAGAAACTCATGCTGGTGGTGGCTAGTGTTGTCGCCGGCGTGGGGGCAGGGGTGGCCAGATGGGGACGTGGGGCGAGTGGTAAGTGGATGAGGACGGCCCCGCCGCACGCCCGGCTTAAAAAAGGACGACCGCCGTCGCTGACGCGTGAGCCCAAGGTGGGCGGTCGTCATAAATTGTGTTGACCGTGGCGGTTGGGTGGCCGCCAGGTGGGGACGCGACGGACGGCGAGGAGACGCGCGGCGCGTCCGTTTCGCGTTTGTGCCGACGCATTCCAGGCGCAATTTTGGGCCGAAAATGGGTCGATGCGGACGCCGGACGGACACGATTTAAGTTTGGGTCGACGCGTTGGGCCGCCACTTTTGTTCGCGCCGACCCAAACGAAGGCGGGCGGACGATATGAGTCGCCCCATTGAAGTTGCTCTTAAAGAGTGAATTTTGATATGTTTACAGCATGCACGTGCTTAGCCAAAGCCAAAGCCAAAGCTGGTTGGTTTCGAAGAAGCTTGATTAGATCGAGCAGTTCGGTTTACGAGTGGGAGTCGCGTATGTCTCGCAGCGGAAACTTGCGAGTAGGATAACATCCTCCTCTTTTTGTATACTATAAAACGAGGATAGCATTCTTTTTCAAAAAGAAGTAGCAGTAGGACAGCATCTGCGCCGCACGAGCCACCCTATATCTCGCCCGCTTCGTTTTGGACGACGGAGCACCGAAGCAAAACCGCGTGCGTTGGTGCGTGCGAGCAGTCAAAAGCCGGTGCCACGCGCCGCGGATTTTGCTTGGGGCGGCGACGCCGTGACGTGACGATGGCCTTTCCCCTTCCGGATCCGGGCTCGCTGACGCCGTGCCAGTAGGTGGGTGCGCGCCGTGTTTATCCGCGAGCGAGAGCAGGCAGGGTGGGAAAAAGGCCGAAAGGGCTGAGAGCACAGGCAAACGAAACGGCTATGCGTTTCCTTCTCGATTTGGACAAAGCACACACCTTCTTTTCCTCCTCTCTCTCTCTCCCGTCCCGTCTCTTTCCGTGCCCGTCCTCCTCTTTGCGGTAGCTGCAGCGGCCGTATCTGCCAGCGCGCCGCGTCGTTTTCGCTGCGTGCTCGCCGCGCCGGGTAATACGACGCGGCGCGATCTCATCCCGCCGATCTGCCGCTGGGCTCGCTTGTTTGTTTCTTTCTTTCCGGTTCCCGTGCATGGCACTTTTAAAACAATTCCACTGCTGAATGAACTCACTTGTTTTAACGAACGAGTCTTCCGATTCTTGTTTATGATTAAAATCAGTTCCGATTTCTCAAGCAAGTCTTGGCATTATTGCGTGCAAATACAAAGAAAACGAGTATCTTCAGAGTCAAGCGTGTTGGCTATCCTTTTCTTTTGTTCTTAAACATGGAGAGAGAATCGGTGGTAGTATTAAACGAATTGGTGGCGTGTGATGGCACTTTTTAGAGGGGGGCGAGACTCGCAGTCAGGAGCTCACTCACTCCCCGGCGTGAGGCATCCGGTGGCTCTCACATGAGGATGCACGTTGTGCATTGGATCCCAGGGAACCGAAGCCCGCACGCACATGGTGTTTGTACTGCACTGTACTTCCTCTCGCATTAATCGGGCGCGCTGCTCATCACGGTCGCGGTTGAGTGCGCCCGTACGCTAGCGCCCACAAGAAAGAAAACCGTCGATAAAATACTGCATTATCTGAACAACTGTACCCCGTAATCAGTCGCCGGCCTGTGAAGTACTGCTGCTGGTGTACAGAAGTACTAGTGATAAGTTGACACTTGACACCGGCCGGTGGTAACCGTCGCGCTTGGCCAAAAATCGTCAAGAGGGTCGTTCTGTCGACGCGCAGGGCAGCTCGGCGTGCATGGTGCGTGCCCGGCCGACCCCCACTCATCGTGACCCATGATCCATCCTCTATCCAGTTCTAGTCAGTCTAACCGCTTATACTAATCCGCCGCCCCACTGGGCCTGGGCGTAGTACGTTGCTTCACGCGGAACGGAAGCGAAACGCGCGGCGAGAAAAAGGACGCGACGCGTGCGTCCTCCCCGCCCCAAGGGACGCCAGCGGTGGCGTGCCGGCGTCCGCGCCGGTTGCGTCACGCATGGCACGCGACGCCAGCGGTCACGCTCAGGGCCGACGGTCGCCGGCCGTCCAGTGAGCTGGGCTCTCTCCCCGGTCGCGGCGTGGACGGACGGACGGAGCTGCGGGCGTGCGGTACGGTGCACCTGCACTACCTACCCGCGACCGGGTCTGGTCGGTCGTGCATCAACGGGCCGCCGTGCCGGTGAATCGACCAGGAAAACCGGGGGAAAGGAAGGGAAAGGAAAAGTAAACGCCGCTCGGCTCGGCACGCGTCGCCTCCCCGCCGCCGCACGTGGTGTGTCGGCCTCGGCGTGGGCGCGCGGCGGACAGCGAAACGGGACGAGGGGCACGAGCGCCGCGTGGTGCGCCGCGCGCCGGTCGGCGGCACGTGGGGGCCGGAGATAGGGGGAGTGCGTGCGGCGGGCGGCGGGGGAGGGAGCGAGGGATGGATGGGTACTAGATCGCGTCCGTGCCGGCCTCGTGCAGTCGTGCTCCCGATGGATGGACGCGGGTGGACGGGCGGTGGCGTGGTTCGGAATCGCTTTCGCCGCCACGTTTGCCGGGTCCGTTTTTTTTTGTTTTTGTTTAGGTTGCGGCCTTGAGGTTTCGTGAGGGCCACAGATGGGCCAGCGTGGATGCGGTAATCGACTTCGTGCTGTTTGGCCCGTTCGATATCAAGGACGAGCAACCTTCTAACCTGCGGCCCACACTTTACTCCCCGCCGTCCCTCTAACCTGCGTTGCCTATAAAAACCATCTGAACCGTGCCTTCCCCTGATAGAGAAGGTACGCGATCCTGTTAATAACGGAAAATAAACACTTTTGTCATGTACTCCCTCCATCCGATGAAAAGTGTACATATAAAATTTTTAGGACAAATTATGAAATGAAGTAAAAAATGCATTCGAAAGGTGCAAGCCATCATCTCTTCTCTTTAATTACCCAACCTCCAATGACCTAAGTGCATGTAAAAATTAAGGAGATCATGCGTAATATGTTGTTGGTCTTGATTACCGTGTGATGGGAGAGAAACGCTTTTTCTACTTTAATGTGCATTTAAAAGATAGATGTACACACTTTTATGAATAAATTTTAAAGCCAAATCGTACACTCTTCATCAGACAGAAGGAGTAAATGAGGAGCTAGACTAAAAGGTAAAAGCACCATAGACCCAAAAACTTGTCCATCCCGTGATGTTTTAGTCTAGAAACTTGCAGAAGTGGACCCCATCACTCCAAAACTTGCACACAATGTGACAATTTGGTCCAAACCCAATCAACTAATCTCTTGAAGACTTTGTCATAAAACATAAAAAATAAAGAACAACATAGTTTTCTACAATAAATAACAAATTAAGACACCCTATTCTCATATTAGAAGACGCCATAATTACTTTGGAGCACCGGTGTTATTTGGTTTCTCCTTGGACGAACAGAGTCTACTGTCTAGTTGTGTCACATACACTTCTAGTCGGTCGTTAACAAGTTGACCGCGTGGCCTAATGGATAAGGCGCTCGCCTCCGGAGCGGGAGATTCTGGGTTCGAGTCCCAGCGTGGTCGCTTCTTTTTTACATTCTGTTGTTGATTTTACTTTTTATTACGGGCTTGGCATACACGAAATGCAGTCATTTTCTTTGTTCTTTTATAATTTACATTATGGACTTCACTACAAATCTTTCTTTTTTTGGCATTACCGTAAATTATTCAGCTTAATCTTTTACTCTTCCTAAAAAGATCGAGCCAAAAAATATATCATGATACAATGATGAGACTTGACAAATCAAGATTCGGCACAGCAGTATAGGATGGTAACCAAGTTTTTAATTTTGCAAATTACAAAAAAAAATTGCCGAGAGTGAGAGCGTGGGTAGTATACACATCAGTCAATTATTCAGCTCAATCTTTTACTCTTCCTAAAAAGATCGAACCAAAAAGTATACCATGATACAACGATGAGACTTGACAAATCAAGATTCGACACATCAGTATAGGATGGTAACCAAGTTTTCAATTTTGCAAATTACAAAAATAAATGCCGAGAGTGAGCGTGGGCAGTATACACATCAGTCAGTGCCCAAAAAGTTGAGACGAGAATCATTCAAAATTGACAAGAGCGCTAGAAGCTTATTTCATTATGTTATATGATGAAACTTCATCCCTGGCATTACAAAAACCAGCATTCAGACTAGGTACCGCTAGAATGGGATTTGAAAAGGCGCTGAAGCTAAACTTGCATT
>NC_057800.1:552569160-552570690 GCF_018294505.1 Triticum aestivum | reverse complement strand
GTACATCTAGTCGACAAGTTTCAAAAGGTACTCCGAAGGTGATACCACAAAATTCAGAATCACCCCCAGAAAAAAATAGCTCAGACAAACATACCCTGTGCAACTGCTGTTTTGCGGATCAAGCAGCTGACGCTTAACCACAAAAGAGAAACGTATTTGTTCGCCAGCGTTGGATTTGAGCTGCCTACATCCATTCGTGGCCTGTGATCCATGCAGCGCCTTTAGACCACAGACCCCCTCTGCGACGTTGAAGATATTCGATGTTGAGTTAAACCAGGTCACCTCTACCAAATTTAAAGTACCTTACTACTTTCAAATTTAGCCTTGTTGACAAATCTTTCTAGTGATCCTTTCATATTCAGATTTCTGCCGAAAGAATTATGCATGAAGAAGCACAATACTTAGTCTACAGCTTGTGGTTCTGCATTTGAATCTCACAACTGGCCCAAAAGGTCTGCAGAGAAGTCAAGTTCATCCTCCTCCATATGCTCTCTGGGCCAAAGATTAATCATAATGCCATCCTGTAAGATCGTGAGTGTACCTGTGCTGAACCCAAAATATCAAGGGCACACTTTCTTATCTTGGTTCCTCAGTCCACCAGAACACCAAGCCAGAGTCCAAGCAGATAGCCTGAATGCTGCGATACCTACTGACTCAGCTAAAGAAGGAACAAGCAAAAGATTGATTCTCCTTGCTTAACTGACCAAACCATTCAGAAATCTGTCTCGCTTGCAGAACACATGGACCTGATAATGGTCCAGTCTGGGTAGAAACTATTTTATCAAATGTCAACGGAAAGAGACTGAGCAGTGCACCAATGGCAGAAAACTGAACAAGTATGCTACTTGATCTTGTAAAACTCGTTCCTATTAGCACTGCCAACTTGTTCCTCAGCTCAACTACTGATTCTGTCTCATAACCAACATCATCAATGAAGAACCTGCAAAACAGTAATCAAGCAATTGTAAAATATGTCACTGAAAAGTGAAAACAACTCCAGAAGATATACTAGGACTAAATCTATTAACAGAAGTTGGAACAATATGTATGCAATGAACATGCACAAAAGCATATTCAGAATTGAAAGAAGAGGGGGAAAGAGATTATCACCCTTAAATAGAAGGCCCAAAGCTAAAAAACATGTCTAACGCTAAGAGATTATTCACCACTAATAGACTCATTTAAAAGAACATATAATCATGGCAGACTACCAGCCATATCAAAAGAGCTGAGCTTGGATAACGAAGACTGTAATCACGTGAGAGAAAGTTCCCAAGGATGCCATTGTGACATTAGATTCTAATCTTTACACCATCACATATATCAGAATAACTGCTACAGTGGCACAACACTGGACAGTGCGTCTCAATCTAATCGCATGAGAGAAAGTTCCCAAGGATACCACTATGACATTAGATTCTAATCTTTACACCAACACATACATTGGAATGACTGCTACAGTGGCACAACACCGCTTATTCAAAGCTGCTGGTATCCCTCAAGAAAAAACACCAGCTCAATAATCAAGAT
>NC_057800.1:552518881-552568652 GCF_018294505.1 Triticum aestivum | reverse complement strand
CCCACCCCCAGTGCTTTTTATTTGATGTTTTAGACTTCTGTATACTTACTATTCCTAAAAGGCAAAGGGTAAACCACATATTATGTTGAGTGTCTTTACCCTTTGTGGCTAACAAATAAAGAGATTAAATGCAGGAAAGGGTAGACAAAATCAGCGATAATTAATATGGATCGGAGGAACTACAGGAATACGTAGGTACATGACTAGTATCTCTTACTAAAATCTCGTAACATCAAATAGAAAGAACACATGTCCCGTAAAGAACATGAAATAAAGAAAAAACGAAGGCAGTACATATTTAACAACTGTGAAAGTAATTTCAAAGCAAAGCAGGAAGGGAAATGGCACAAACCTTCCAAGCTGGCTGACAAGTACCAAGAGAGCAGCTGAATACTCCTCACATGTGCATGTTTCCAAAATCTTCAGAAGACGAACAACAACATTTTTGTATGTCCACTCGCAGCTCTAAAACACAAACATGAATAGTCAGCCTATAATGAAACAGATGATGTGTACGATTGCACAGCAGATATTAGATCACTGCTAATAATAAGAAGAATAGATTTAACTTAAGCAAAGTTCATCAAAAGAGCCATCATGCTAGAAACGACGATGTTTAGTTCTTTTGAAATGACTCTGATTTGACAGGGGAGCTAAAAGTAAAACTACTCCCTCTGTAAAGTAATATAAGTCAAGTGCCTAAAACATCTTATATTACTTTGCAGAGGTAGCATTAAACTAATACTATCTAACTATGAAATAAATCCCCCTGGTACATGAAAATGTGTTGTCTGGCAGTCAATATTGTTCACATGTTGGATAATATCAAATAATAAACTATCAAGATAAACTGAAATCAAATAAGATCACAAAGTTGACCATACCATGTAGTTCCCAAACAGCTCAAGCAGAGATATTATCTCTGCAAAATAGCACAGGTCTCTCCCTGCAGGATAATTGGTATCCTCAGTAAGTTTTGCTTGCTTGGAGATATTGCAAGATTCACCACAACTGATCTCCAGTCCATTTGATCCCGAATGAGAACTGTGCCTTGTAATAGCTTCATTTGAATTGGCATGATTGCTCCATGACAGAACACATAAATCTAGCTCATCGAGCAGAGAAGAGATAAAAACATCTATAGACACTGTATCCACGTCAAACACACAATGTGTACAGGATGGGAAAGCTGTTGGTCTATTGGACTGAATATAAGACGACACAAGGCACGAAGAAGTGTCTGTGCTCTCAAGAAGCAGGACAACCAACCGTATAGTTGTCATGAGAAGGTTACAGCTCTTCAGAAAGCGCAACTTATCACCACATACAGAACCAAAGACATGGAGAGCCAACATGGTCCAAGAAAGGTTTAATTTGCCCATCTGAAGAACTCTGTACGAAACCTCTAAAGCAACATCCAGCCTCTCTACTTTAACACATATTGAAGCCAAAAGGATGCACGCAGAGATAAACTGATTAACAGTCGCAGGCTTAGTGGATACTTGTATACCAGTTTCATCATCTAGGTGGCAATGCTTGATTGCATCAGAATTCTTAACTCCCATTTTATCACAAACCATAACTTCTTTGCTCACGAGAAAATCCTCAATTAAGGAGACAAGGACATCCAGATGATTGCTTTTTAGGAAGCCCAATCTCGTTTCCATGTACGGTTTCACTACAAGGAAAATAATGGAAATTTCAAAATAATGTCTGAAAACACGATTCAGAAGCTATTGTACAACATACAATGACTAGCTTGGTACAGCCATAATTGCATGTGGTGTGGCTCAAGTATAAAATAAGTTAATAACAATGAATGATGAAGACAACCAAGGCATGGACTAGTTTCTCATAGAAAAGGAAAGTTAAATCACTTCGCCAGATGAAAAATACTCACAAACTGAACTTGACAAATAACTTACAAGCACTTCAGAAGAAAACTACTTGTCATGTCACAATCTAAACTTGATGAATAATCTCAAATACTTCCATCAAGGAATTTCAATTAACACGTGAGAATATAAAATGTTATTGGTAGAAGTAGGAAGTAACACTGTGTAACTTTATGAGAGATGATAGTCAAATAGGAGCAGTATCTAAAAGGCTACCAATTGTATATCAAACTGTAGCATTTAAGAAGTTTCTACCTAGTGGAACAGCATCAAAGTCAAAAAGTACAGATTTCGATGGAATCCTTTTTTTGTGGTACTTTAGTTGATTTTACTCTTAACTGCTTCTAAACTCTCCCATCCGATAAAGGAACAAAATGTTTGCACAAAGTTCTTGCATAGCATAACCACATCAAGTTGCAAACCCAGTTATTTATTACGCACAAAAGGGGGAAAGGGGAATAATAAGCGATGAAAAAACTGAAATATTGAAAGCCTACCCGCCATCATACCAGTCATGGAAAAAGCCGACAAAGCAACGTATTGATCAACAGGTTCTGCTGTTAATTTACGAACATCCCACAACAAAAGGGAAAAAATGAGGGGAACCCTCTCTCTGCATAAGAAAACAGAAGTGTTACTTTTTTCGCAATATGAATGCTCGTGGTAGTAATAGAAGAGCATGCAACTGCCAAAATGAATAGAAAAGCAGTCAGCTCAATGCAAGCAGACTTACTCTGGAAGCAGCAATGGTTCGGTTGATACTCTTTCTAGCAATGGACCATCAACATAAATATCCTCAGAAAGTTTACTAGCTTCAGAAGTCAGGGCATGCCAATAGCGAAGTATCTTTATTAGGCTGCTTCTTTTCAAACTAGAAACTCCAACAAAGTCAATAGTGTTGTTTCCGGCTTCATGACAACGACCAATCACACTATTTGAGGTCAAACTGACTGGCCCAGCTACTTGTGCTTTGCTTGTTCCAACATTACTTTTCAGTTCAGGATCTGATGATGTATCAAACATTTGATTTAGCCTGCTTTTATTAGGTGCCAAATGCAAACTGGCATTTGCATGGCCTCTGCAGCTACTTTCTAAGAACTGTGGTCCCATGGTATTTTCCGAATCCACAGCAACGGAAACCAACGAATTTGAGGCCACGTTCCCACATGAAACATTGACCGATTTAGCTGTAACTGACGCATCAACGGATTTGGTGTTGTAAGGATCATTATCTGCTGTATTAGATTTATTGTTTGCACACAGCTCCTTAACACTGCCACCATGTTCAGTTCTATTATAGGATGATTGAAACTTAGCATTCTGAGATAATTCCTGAACTTCCGACAAACTGCCATCAGACCTTGGTGCAGAACAATCTCTATCATATTCAATATCATCGCCATCAACCAAATGCGGAGACATAGGCCTTCCAGCTATAGTGGGTAGAATAATGGGCACATCTGGTGAAAGAGGTCTCTCCATTGCCTTTCTGTATTTCTCCTCGTCAGCATCATTGTCTAAATTGAGCAACTTCAAGCAGTCCCCTTCAACCAATTTCTCAAAAGAGAGCAATGAAGCAAATTTGCTGCCTGTGCAAGCATTTGCTGCTCCAGGAGACAATACTTTAGCACAGCCACTCAAGGATTTATCAACGGCCACATGACATTTCCTGCTATCATTTTGCGAGCCCTCTTTGGTTATACATGGGATGATGATATTTTGTTGCTGCGGACATGAACGAACATCACTGACTGCCAAATAATCATTTGTAACGGCCTTATGGGAAAGTGATTCTACAGATTTTTTTGTCCTTTTTCTCTTCCTACCACCATTAGGCATTTGATTTGCAACTTCTGTACCACTAGGCAGTGATGACTTCAATGCCTTCCGTCGAGATGAATGACCAGAAATCTCCAGCAGCGCTCTATCTTGTTTCCTTGTACTGCCGTCTTTAGGGGGTAACTCTGAACCTGTTGGGTTCTGGTTCTTTCTGGTACCTGTTGATGAGACAAATAGGCTTTCCTTACCCTGGGAGCCCATGAACTTTTTATCAGATATGGATGTGGGACGTGATGATCTTTGGTGATTTTTGGACTCAGTTCTGAGAGCACAACCAATGGGAGGCTCCAATTCAGAACTAGTACCTGAGATTGGTCTTGTGCAGCTTTCTCTAGGCAACTGATATGAAGTGTATTCTCTTGGGGCAGAAGTAAAAGGAATAATCCCAGATTGTAACCCGAAATATGGGGCAGCAACTGGATTATGAGGACGAAGAGCACGTTCCAGGTCATGTACCTCCGGTTGACGCTTCAGCTGCCAAGATGATCAATGATAACGTTAGTTCATATAAAAGTAGGTGCAAGAGAAAGTTCTAAGCGAATGTTAAAACTTAAAAGTAGGTGCATAGTAGTAATAAAAAACAGCAGCTGGTGAACAGAATATTAGTGGCATCTACATGTAAAAACACTGGCAAGTGCATATCATTTTGTCTAAATATATCATTTGCACCTCTTGCGACATAAAAAATGAACTCCACTTTAGTCGTTATATCAAAATGTGCTTTGGACTTGCGTTTGCAGAAAGTTTAAAACAAATATCATGTGAGCAACACATTTTGTGAGCAAGAGAAAACAACAATTCTCATGTAAGCCGAATGAGATTAAAGAGTAAATAAGATGCAATGGATACAACTGGGAGGATGTAAGTATGAGTGATTACGGGAGGGTATATAACATTTCTCCAAACAATTGGATCCATAATTATGAAATTGGATTATAGATTTTGGACAGCTCAGATGAAAAGTATCGCATCCAACTCATGCTTTTTATAATGGTATAGAGGTATATATGATAGATAAATTTTTATCATGAAATAACCACAGGGAAGCATGGTAACAAGTACTGAGTGTCTATATTATGATTCAAATTCTCTTAACTATGCACTGCAGTGTGGAATTGGCAACATAAACTGCAGTAATATTTAATAGATTTTTCTATTGTTATTAAAACTATCATAAAATAAGATTTACATTTAAGTATTAAACTGGCACAAAATGATAACAATATTCAATATTGTTAAAACTATCATAAAATAAGATTTTTTTAATACTCCTTTAACATGTTAATATAGGAATGGCAAAAGTTAGAACTGGTAGATCGAGCATCCAAAATGATATCAAATTCGAGAATAGAGGACCTAACATTTTTCTTGCCGTACTACGAACCCCTCCACTGTTAACTTCCGTCAATTCTTCGATGTGAACACATGAAGATTGACAAAAGCAGTACTGCGATGTCTCCATTTGAAAACAGAATGCAGGTCCTTTTAGCATTTGGAACAGTAAAAAAATCTAAGCTTGACCATCTATAATGGTAAAAAACTACTGGCATCCAAAACATCGAAATGATATTACTAGATTTTTCGTTTAGTCCTTCTACAATCTGAGCAGACTAGCAGAAAAAAAAAACCACCATGTAGACAATTTTGCAAAAATATTTACATATCCATGTGAAGAAATTCTGTGTTTGCAATAGTGAGCTATTGTACGTTGAATTTGAAATTATACACTACCCTGATACCTTTGAGCATCAAATTCTACTTAACTACCTTCCTTCATAGAACTCATGATACTGGCAAGTAGCTATCAGGATACATACCTTTTTCATTGCATGAATACCTTCAACACCACTAGCAAGATAGTCATCAAGCATGTTAAACCGATTCAGCGGCTTCATCCAGTCCTGTTTTAGGAGCTCAATTTCTTTTCTTATCAATGATTTCTCCAACTTTGATTCCCTTTTCACATGCTTTAGTTGATCTTTCTTTCGCTTCAGCTTCTCTTTGAGAAGTTTTATGTTAGCACTTTCAGTAGCTACATCAATATGTTGTATTCCATGTTTGCCAAGAGAAACCATATCCCTAGTGGCACTCAAATCATCAGACTTCTTCTGTAAACATTCACTACGTTTTCTCTCCTGTTCCACCTTCTGTAACAAGTGGTCTGCACGGTTTTTCTCAGACATAGCATTCTTTCTTTGAGCCTCAATGCTAACTTGTAAGCTTTCATTCAGCTTCTTCTGTTCCTCTAACTGTGCAAACAAATGGTTAGAATGGCTCTTCTCTTCCATTGCCTTTTTCCTCTCAACTTCAATTAGTTTTTTGTTCTTCTCTGCTAACATTTTTTCAGAATCAGCACATTTCTTTTCTCTAGCAGCCTTCTGCTTCTCTGCTTCGGCCTTTTTATGTGCCTCCCCTGTTTTCTGAATCTGAGCAGACAACTGCGCCCTGGTTTCATTTACTTCAGTCCTCAATTTTTCACATGATGCCTTCAAATCACTGGCTATTTTTCTTTCTGTGTCAGCAAGCCTTTTGTACTCTTCAGACTTATGTGTTTCAGACTTCAATAATTTTTGCGCTTCTAAAGCCTTGCTCTTTGCTTCTTCGACCTTTTTCTTCTCAGAATCCCTTTTCAGTTTTTCTTCTCCTAAAACCTGTTTGAGCCTTCTATTTTCTTCCTCCAACTCAGAGATGCGTAAGAGCTCGTCACTGTTTTTGCTGAAATTTTGTTTTTGATGCAGGGCTGAGTTCTCTGCCTTCAGTTCAATTACCTCTTTCTCTAATATATCTCTGGCATCAGATTCGGTTTCCCTAGCTGCTTCTGCTGAATCAGCTCGGAGACGCTCCTCCTTGCACACTGATCATCCAGAAAGCAGAAAGAACAACCTATTAGTGCATGATGTACATACCAAAAGGTTCAAAGATGAAGTGGTAAAGATATGTAGAAACCAGAACGCCTTATGGATTGATCATAACAGAAGCCTCAAGTATTTAAATTTCTAGCTACATGCAACATGGACAAGGTCTATATTACAGATGAAATAGTGGATGTTATCAAAGAGTATAAAAAAGCATTAGGAGAAAATAAACATACTTTGAAAGGCTCATCTTCTGTGGGATAGACACCTTCTGTTAAATTCCTGGTAGCATGCTACTAGCATGCCATTAGATTAGAATTTAGAGCATTAGATACTTCAGAACAACAATCTTTTAATACACAAAGGCTTTTGTTTTCTCTAGATGAAGAAGAGGATTTTATTATAAGGTCAATTAGTGGCTTAACATATACTCCCTCCGTTGTAAAATAGATGACCCAATTTTGTACTAAAGTTAGTATATAGTTGAGTCATCTATTTTGAAACGGAGGGAGTAGCAAGCTAAAGTGTGACACGCCAAAATTTAGTTTTGTTCTTGTTCATCTTGCAAAGTGAGCGTTCCAACACACTCCAGCTAGCTAGAATCATAATGCGGAAGGAATCAACCAGATCAGCACAGCATGAACGAGTTAGAGAACTCCGTACCTTCGGCCAGAGCTGATTTCTCATTCCGCACCTTGTCAATCTCGCTGTTCAGGAGCTTCACCGCCTCCCGCAGAACCGCCCGGCCCTTCTCAATTTGCTGGTACTTCTTCCATAGCTACGGAACCAGAGAAACAAAAAAAGGGGATCCATCAAGAAAGCGAACAGACCGAAAAGAGAACGCGTCGCAAAGAGTCGAGGAGAAGGGGGTCCGGTTACCTTGGCGCAGCAGGGATTGGGGCCGCCGGCGGCACCGGCGGTGGCAGCGAGGGGCGGGGTTTCCTGCGATGAGTCGTTCTCCGCCGTCTCCGCCGCCATTCCGGCGTGATTTGTGGGGATGGTGGGGTTTAGGGTTTGTGCGGCGCGCCGAGGGCTTCCACCTTCCTCTGCCCAGAGAGGGCCGGCGATGGGAATCGGAATCCGGAACGGGAATCGACTGCCTCGTGCGCGGCACGTGCGGGAGCGACAAGAGACGAGGCGGTGGGTTTTTTTTTTTTTTTGAGAGAGAGAGGATTCCTTTTTAGGCCTTTTGGTTCAAAGGAAAAGGATTCAAAAGGAATTTGGGAGGATTTTAAGTTGTTTGGTTCTTAGGATTATATAATTCGTATGACTCTTTTCTTATGATTCATATGTACTAGGTTCAATAGAAAATTTTATATCCACTCTAACCTTGTGTGAAGAATCCTGTGTTTCTCTTGCGCACAATCAAACAGCCATATTGATCCTATAATATTGATGAAGATGATATGCCATTTAATTTCTGTATTTTATCTATTACTGCGTTTTACATATTCTGCAACTCTGAAAGTGCAACTATCTCTGGGTGGTTTTGGTAATTCCTAACAACATATAGTTCATTGAGCTCATACTATTTCAAGATAAACATTTCAGGAAAGCTCAATGATTGGCATGACATAGATGAGAAAAGTTGATCCCTCAAAATTCTAAGGACAAAGAATTGACTCAAGCTCAAAGCTCAGGACTCTACATCTTTTTATTTTAAGTGATCCAAGATCACATTGAGTCTATAGGAAAAGTCAATACTATTAAGAGGGGATGAGGTGTTGCTTAATGACTTGCTTGCTCAAAGTGCTTAGTGATATGCTCCAAAACCCTCAACTACTTTCTCACATCCACATATGTCCCAAACCAAAAATCAAACTCGGCCCCATCGAAACTTTCTATCCGGCGCCACTGAGTTCAGTTGATATAGCCACTGCCAGAAACTCTAGTCTTTTCGGTCTCACCGATAGGGATCTCGGTCTCACCAAGATGGGATTGTAATCTCTCTGTTTCCCTTCGTAATGTTTCGGTCCAACCGAGATGAGTGATCGATCCCACCGAGATTGCAATGCAAACTCTCGGTTTTCCTTTCATAACGTTTCGGTCTAACCGAGATGAGCGAATCGGTCCCACCGAGTTTGCCTGACCAACTCTCTGTTAGTCAATTACCAAAATCAGTCACATCAAGTTTGTGTAATCGGTCTCACCGAGATTACGTTATGCCCTAACCCTAATGAAATCGGTCCCACCGAGTTGACATGTCGGTCCCACCGAGAATCCTAACGTTCACATTTTGAACTAAATCTGTCTGATCGGGTTTCATGATTCGGTCCCACCGAGTTTGATGATTTGTGTGTAACGGTTAGATTTTATGTGGAGGCTATTTATACCCCTCCACCCACTCTTCATTCATGGAGAGAGCCATCAGAACATGCCTACACTTCCAACATACATTTTCCGAGAGAGAACCACCTACATTTGTGTTGAGGTCAAGATATTCCACTCCAACCACATAAATCTTGATCTCTAGCCTTCCCCAAGTTGCTTTCCACTCAAATCATCTTTCCACCAAATCCAAATCCTGTGAGAGAGAGTTGAGTGTTGGGGAGACTATCATTTGAAGCACAAGAGCAAGGAGTTCATCATCAACACACCATTTATTACCTCTTGGAGAGTGGTGTCTCTTAGATTGGTTAGGTGTCACTTGGGAGCCTCCGTCAAGATTGTGGAGTTGAACCAATGAGTTTGTAAGGGCAAGGAGATCGCCTACTTCGTGAAGATCTACCCGAGTGAGGCAAGTCCTTCGTGGGTGACGGCCATGGTGGGATAGACAAGGTTGCTTCTTCATGGATCCTTAGTGGGTGGAGCCCTCCATGGACTCGTGCAACCGTTACCTTTCGTGGGTTGAAGTCTCCATCAACGTGGATGTACGATAGCACCACCTATCGGAACCACGCCAAAAATCTCCGTGTCTCAATTGCGTTTGCACACTCCAAACTCCTCCCTTTACCTTCATATGCAATTGTTTTACTTTCCGCTGCTAGACTCTTAGAATTGCATGTGTAGGTTGATTGCTTGACTTGTGCTAAGTTATTAAAATCTGCCTAGAACTGAAAATTGGGAAAAGGCTAGATCTTTTATTTAGTCAGGTAGTCTAATCACCCCCCTTTAGACATACTTTTGAGCCTACAAGTGGTATCAGAGCATTAGTCTTCATTTGCTTTTATTTCCAGAGTTTTTGATGGTCATAGCCTTGGTTTCACAACCTAGGAGAGTATGGCGTCTAGCGAGGGAAATTACCACCGTAGAGGTCCTTACTTTGATGGTACAAATTTTGCTAGTTGGAAACATAAGATGAAAATGCATATTCTTGGACATAACCCTGCCGTTTGGGCTATTGAGTGTATTGGCTTGCAAGATGAATTCTTTGATGGAAGAGAACCAAACCGTGAAGGTACCGCGAAAGAGTTGAAGATGCTACAATACAATGCTCAAGCTTGTGATATTCTCTTCAACGGATTATGCCCCGAAGAATTCAACAAAATCAGACGTCTTGAGAATGCAAAGGAAATTTGGGATACTTTGATTGATATGCATGAAGGTACCGAATCTGTCAAGGTATCCAAATTGGATGTGCTTCAAAGTCAGCTTGACAAGTTCAAAATGAAGGATGGTGAAGGCGTCGCTGAAATGTACTCTAGGCTTGCTCTCATCACAAGTGAGATTGCCGGCTTAGGAAGTGAAGAGATGACCGATAGATTCATCATCAATAAGATCCTAAGAGACTTGGATGGAAAATATGATACCGTGTGCACATTGATCCAAATGATGCCCAATTACAAAGATCTCAAGCCAACGGAAGTTATTGGAAGAATTGTTGCTCATGAGATGTCACTCAAGGATAAGAAAGAGCTTCACAACAAGTCAAGTGGTGCTTACAAAGCCTCGTGTGATGCTCCCACATAATCAAGTGAGAAGCAAACCTTCAATGAAGAATTGAGTCTAATGCTGAAGAACTTCAACAAGTTCTACAAGAGTAGAAGCAAGGAAAGACGTTCCAAGTCAAGGTCCTACATGTTGGAAATATGCCCTAGAGGCAATAATAAAATGGTTATTATTATATTTCCTTGTTCATGATAATTGTCTATTGTTCATGCTATAATTGTGTTATCCGAAAATCGTAATACATGTGTGAATACATAGACCACAACATGTCCCTAGTGAGCCTCTAGTTGACTAGCTCGTTGATCAATAGATGGTTACGTTTTCCTAACCATGGACATTGGATGTCATTGATAACGGGATAACATCATTAGGAGAATGATGTGATGGACAAGACCCAATCCTAAGCATAGCACAAGATCGTGTAGTTCGTCTGCTAAAGCTTTTCTAATGTCAAGTATCATTTCCTTAGACCATTAGATTGTGCAACTTTCGGATACCGTAGGAATGCTTTGGGTGTGCCAAACGTCACAATGTAACTGGGTGGCTATAAAGGTGCACTATGGGTATCTCTGAAAGTGTCTGTTGAGTTGGCACGAATCGAGACTAGGATTTGTCACTCCGTGTGACGGAGGGGTATCTCTGGGCCCACTCGGTAGGACATCATCATAAAGAGCTCAATGTGACCAAGGAGTTGATCACGGGATGATGTGTTATGAACGAGTAAAGAGACTTGCCGGAAACGAGATTGAACAAGGTATAGGGATACCAACGATCTAATCTCGGGCAAGCATCATACCGGTAGACAAAGGAAATTGTGTACGGGATTGATTGAATCCCCGACATCGTGGTTCATCCAATAAGATCATCGTGGAGTATGTGGGAGCCAACATGGGTATCCAGATCCCGCTATTGGTTATTGGCCGGAGAGATGTCTCGGTCATGTCTGCATGCCTCCCGAACCCATAGGGTCTACACGCTTAAGGTTCGATGACGCTAGGGTTATAGGGAATAGATGTACGTGGTTACCGAATGTTGTTCGGAGTCCCGGATGAGATCCCGGATGCCACGAGGAGTTCCGGAATGGTCCGGAGGTAAAGATTTATATATGCGAAGTCCCATTTTGGGCACCGGAAGTGTTCTGGGCGTTATTGGTAACGTACCGGGTCCACCGGAAGGGTTCGGGGTCCATCGGGAGGGGCCACCAGCCCCGGAGGCCCGCGTGGGCCAAGTGTGGGAAGGGACCAGCCCCTAGGTGGGCTGGTGCGCCTCCCACGAGAGGCACAAGGCACAGGGAAGGGGAGAAGGGGAAACCCTAGGCTCAGATGGGCCTAAGGCCCACCTAGGGTGCCCCCCTCTCCCCCTTTGGCCGCCCCCCTAGATGCATCTAGGGCTGGCCACCACCCCTAGGGGGGAACCCTAGATGGGGGCGCAGCCCCTCCCCTCCCCCTATATATAGTGGGGTTTTTGGGGCTGCCAGAGACACGAGTCTCCCTCTCTCTTGGCGCAGCCCTACCCCTCTCCCTCCTCGTCTCTCGCAATACTTGGCGAAGCCCTGCTGGAATGCCACGCTCCTCCTCCACCACCACGCCATCGTGCTGCTTCTAGACGGAGTCTTCCCCAACCTCTCCCTCTCTCCTTGCTGGATCAAGGTGCGGGATACGTCACCGGGCTGCATGTGTGTTGAACGCAGAGGCGCCGTTGTTCGGTGCTTAGATCGGATTCGGCCGCGATCTGAATCGCTTCGTGTACGACTCCACCGACCGCGTTCTTGCAATGCTTCCGCATCGCGATCTTCAAGGGTATGAAGATGCATTCCCCTCTCTCTTGTTGCTAGTTTCTCCATAGATTGATCTTGGTGATGCGTATAAATTTTTTAATTTCTGCAACGATCCC
Organism: Triticum aestivum; assembly: GCF_018294505.1. NCBI lineage: Eukaryota > Viridiplantae > Streptophyta > Magnoliopsida > Poales > Poaceae > Triticum > Triticum aestivum. The sequence continues at coordinate 552,556,282 of NC_057800.1, read as the reverse complement.
CAACAGTGGCATCATGAGCTAGGTCTATGTGTAGTTTATATGCACGAATAGAACACAAGTTGTTGTGGGCGTTGATTTTGTCAATTTACTTATCGTTACTAGTCTTATCTTGATTCGGCGGCATCGTGGGATGAAGCGGCCCGGACCGACCTTACACGTACGCTTACGTGAGACAGGTTCGACCGACTGACATGCACTAGTTGCATAAGCTGGCTAGCGGGTGTCTGTCTCTCCCACTTTAGTCAGATCGGATTCGATGAAAAGGGTCCTTATGAAGGGTAAATAGAAATTGGCATATCATGTTGTGGTTTTTGCGTAGCTAAGAAACGTTCTTGCTAGAAACCCATAGCAGCCACGTAAAAACATGCAACAACAATTAGAGGACGTCTAACTTGTTTTTGCAGGGTATTGCTATGTGATGTGATATGGACAAAAAAATGTGATGAATGATATATGTGATGTATGAGATTGATCATGTTCTTGTAATAGGAATCACGACTTGCATGTCGATGAGTATGACAACCGGCAGGAGCCATAGGAGTTGTCTTAATTATTTATGACCTGCGTGTCACTGAAAATGCCTTGTAATTACTTTACTTTATTGCTAACTGTTAACCATAGTAGTAGAAGTAATAGTTGGCGAGACAACTTCATGAAGACACGATGATGGAGATCATGGTGTCATGCCGGTGACGATGATGATCATGGCGCCCCGAAGATGGAGATCAAAAGGAGCAAAATGATATAGGCCATATCATGTCACTATTTGATTGCATGTGATGTTTATCATGTTTTACACCTTATTCGCTTAGAACGACGGTTGCTTAAAATAAGATGATCTCTCACTAAAATTTCAAGAATTGTGTTCCCCCTAACTGTGCATCGTTGCTAAAGTCCGTTGTTCCGAAGCACCACGTGATGATCGGGTGTGATAGGTTCTAACGTTCGCATAAAACGGGTGTAAGCCAGATTTACACACGCAATACACTTAGGTTGACTTGACGAGACTAGCATGTACAGACATGGCCTCGGAACACGGAAGACCGAAAGGTCGAACATGAGTCGTATAGAAGATACGATCAACATGAAGATGTTCACCGATGATGACTAATCCGTCTCATGTGATGATCGGACACGACCTAGTTGACTCGGATCATGTATCACTTAGATGACTATAGGGATGTCAATCTAAGTGGGAGTTCATTAAATAATTTGATTAGATGAACTTAATCATCATGAACATAGTCTAAAACTTTGCAATATGTCTTGTAGATCAAATGACCCACGCTAATTTTGCCCTCAACTTCAACGCATTCCTAGAGAAAACCAAGCTGAAAGACGATGGCAACAACTACACGGACTGGGTCCGTAACCTGAGGATTATCCTCATAGCTGCCAAGAAAGCATATGTCCTTGAAGCACCGCTAGGTGACGCACCTGTTTTCCTAGCAACTCAAGACGTTATGAACGCCTGGCAGTCACGTAGTGATGGTTACTCCCTAGTTTAGTGCGGCATGCTTTACAGCTTAGAACCGGGGCTCCAAAAGCGTTTTGAGCAACATGGAGCACATGAGATGTTCCAAGAGCTGAAAATGGTTTTCCAAGCTCATGCCCGAGTCGAGAGATATGAAGTCTCCGACAAGTTCTACAGTTGTAAGATGGAGGAGAACAGTTCTGTCAGCGAGCACATACTCAAAATGTCTGGGTTGCACAACCGCTTGTCTCATCTGGGAGTCAATCTCCCAGATGACACGGTCGTTGACAGAATCCTTTAGTCGCTTCCACCTAGCTACAAGAGCTTTGTGATGAACTTCAATATGCAGGGGATGGAAAAGACCATTCCCGAGGTATATTCAATGCTAAAATCAGCGGAGGTGGAGATCAAAAAGGAACATCAAGTGTTGATGGTGAATAAAACCACTAAGTTCAAGAAAGGCAAGGGTAAAAAGAACTTCAAGAAGGACGGCAAGGGAGTTGCCGCGCCTGGTAAGCAAGCTGCCGGGAAGAAGCCAAAGAATGGACCCAAGCTGAGACTGAGTGCTTTTATTGCAATGGAAACGATCACTGGAAGCGGAGCTGCCCCAAGTACTTAGCGAATAAGAAGGCCAGCAATACCAAAGGTATATGTGATATACATGTTATTGATGTGTACCTAAACAGCACTCGTAGTAGCTCCTGGGTATTTAATACCGGTGCAGTTGCTCATATTTGTAACTCAAAACAGGAGTTGTGGAATAAGCGGAGACTGGCGAAGGACGAGGTGACGATGCGCGTCGGGAATGGTTCCAAGGTCGATGTGATCGCCGTCGGCACGCTACCTCCACATTTACCTACGGGATTAGTTTTAAACCTCAATAATTGTTATTTAGTGCTAGCTTTGAGCATGAACATTGTATCCGGATCTCGTTTAATGCGAGATGGCTACTCATTTAAATCTGAGAATAATGGTTGTTCTATTTATATGAGAGATATGTTTTATGGTCATGCCCCGCTGGTCAATGGTTTATTCTTATTTAATCTCGAACGTGATGGTACACATATTCATAGTGTGAATGCCAAAAGATGTAAGGTTGGTAATGATAGTCCCACATACTTGTGGCACTGCCGCCTTGGTCACATTGGTGTCAAACGCATGAAGAAACTCCATGCAGATGGACTTTTGGAGTCTCTTGATTATGAATCATTTGACACATGCGACCCATGCCTCATGGGCAAAATGACCAAGACTCTGTTCTCCGGAACAATGGAGCGAGCAACCAACTTATTGGAAATCATACATACTAATGTGTGCGGTCCAATGAGCGTTGAGGCTCGCGGTGGTTATCATTATGTTCTCACCCTCACTGATGACTTAAGTAGATATGGGTATGTCTACTTAATGAAACACAAGTCTGAGACCTTTGAAAAGTTCAAGGAATTTCAGAATGAGGTAGAGAATCAACGTGATAGGAAAATAAAGTTCTTATGATCAGATCGCGGGGGAGAATATTTGAGTCATGAATTTGGCACGCACTTAAGGAAATGTGGAATTGTTTCACAAATCACGCCGCCTGGAACACCTAAGCGTAATGGCGTGTCCGAACGTCATAATTGCACTCTACTGGATATGGTGTGATCTATAATGTCTCTTACCGATCTACCGCTGTCATTTTGGGGTTATGCTTTAGAGACTGTCGCATTCACTTTAAATAGGGCTCCATCGAAATCCGTTGAGACGACACCATATGAATTATGGTTTGGGAAGAAACCTAAGCTGTCATTTCTGAAAGTTTGGGGATGCGATGCTTATGTCAAGAAACTTCAACCTGAAAAGCTCGAACCCAAGTCGGAAAAATGGGTCTTCATAGGATACCCTAAGGAAACTATTGGGTATACCTTCTACCTCAGATCCGAAGGCAAGGTCTTTGTTGCCAAGAATGGATCCTTTCTAGAGAAAGAGTTTCTCTCGAAAGAAGTAAGTAGGAGGAAAGTGGAACTTGATGAAGTACCGCCTCTCGAACCGGAGAGTAGCGCAGGAAAATGTTTCTGCGGTGCCTGCACTAACTAGAGAGGAAGTTAATGATGATGATCAAGGAACTTCAGATCAAGTTACTACTAAACTTCGTAGGTCCACAAGGACACGTTCTGCACCAGAGTGGTACGGTAACCCTGTCCTAGAAATCATGTTGTTGGACAATGGTGAACCTTCGAACTATGAAGAAGCGATGGCGGGCCCAGATTCCGACAAATGGCTTGAAGCCATGAAATCCGAGATAGGATCCATGTATGAAAACGAAGTATGGACTTTGACTGACCTGCCCGATGATTGGCGAGCCATAGAAAATAAATGGATCTTTAAGAAGAATACACACGCGGATGGTAATGTGACCATCTATAAGGCTCGGCTTATCGTTAAGGGTTATCAACAAGTTCAAGGGGTTGACTATGATGAGACTTTCTCACCCGTAGTGAAGCTGAAGTCCGTCCGAATCATGTTAGCAATTGTCGCATTCTATGATTATGAGATATGGCAAATGGACGTCAAAACGACATTCCTTAATGGTTTCCTTAAGGAAGAATTGTATATGATGCAGCCAGAAGGTTTTTTCGATCCTAAGAATGCTGACAAGGTGTGCAAGCTCCAACGCTCAATCTATGGGCTGGTGCAAGCATCTCGGAGTTGGAACATTCGATTTGATGATATGATCAAAGCGTTTGGGTTTACGCAGACTTATGGAGAAGCCTGTGTTTACAAGAAAGTGAGTGGGAGCTCTGTAGCATTTCTCATATTATATGTGGATGACATACTATTGATGGGAAATGATATAGAATTCTTGGAAAGCATAAAGGCCTACTTGAATAAGTGTTTTTCAATGAAGGACCTTGGAGAACCTGCTTATATATTAGGCATCAAGATCTATAGAGATAGATCGAGACACCTCTAAGGACAAAGAATTGGCTCAAGCTCAAAGCTCAGGACTCTACATCTTTTCATTTTAAGTGATCCAAGATCACATTGAGTCCATAGGAAAAGCCAATACTATTAAGAGGGGATGAGGTGTTGCTTAATGGCTTGCTTGCTCAAAGTGCTTAGTGATATGCTCCAAAACCCTCAACTGCTTTCTCAAATCCACATATGTCCCAAACCAAAAGTCAAATTCGGCCCCACTGAAACTTTCTATCCGGCGCCACTGAGTTCAGTTGACATAGCCACTACCAGAAACCCTAGTCTTTTCGGTCTCACCGATAGGGATCTCGGTCTCACCGAGATGGGATTGTAATCTCTCTGTTTCCCTTCATAACATTTCAGTCCAACTGAGATGAGCGATCGGTCCCACCGAGATTGCAATGCAAACTCTCTGTTTCCCTTTCGTAACGTTTCGGTCCAACCGAGATGAGTGAATCGGTCCCACTGAGTTTGCCTGACCAACTCTTTGTTAGTCCATTACCAAAATCGGTCCCACTGAGTTTGTGTAATCGGTCTCACTGAGATTACATTATGCCCTAACCCTAATGAAATCGGTCCCACCGAGTTGACATGTCGGTCCCACCGAGAATCCTAACGTTCACATTTTGAACTAAATCTGTCTGATCGAGTTTCATGATTCGGTCCCACCGAGTTTGATGATTTGTGTGTAACGGTTAGATTTTATGTGGAGGCTATTTATACCCCTCCACCCACTCTTCATTCATGGAGAGAGCCATCAGAACATGCCTACACTTCCAACATACATTTTCTGAGAGAGAACCACCTACATTTGTGTTGAGGTCAAGATATTCCACTCCAACCACATAAATCTTGATCTCTAGCCTTCCCCAAGTTGCTTTCCACTCAAATCATCTTTCCACCAAATCCAAATCCTGTGAGAGAGAGTTGAGTGTTGGGGAGACTATCATTTGAAGCACAAGAGCAAGGAGTTCATCATCAACACACCATTTATTACCTCTTGGAGAGTGGTGTCTCTTAGATTGGTTAGGTGTCACTTGGGAGCCTCCGTCAAGATTGTGGAGTTGAACCAATGAGTTTGTAAGGGCAAGGAGATCGCCTACTTCGTGAAGATCTACCCGAGTGAGGCAAGTCCTTCGTGGGTGACGGCCATGGTGGGATAGACAAGGTTGCTTCTTCGTGGATCCTTAGTGGGTGGAGCCCTCCGTGGACTCGTGCAACCGTTACCTTTCGTGGGTTGAAGTCTCCATCAACGTGGATGTACGATAGCACCACCTATCGGAACCACGCCAAAAATCTCCGTGTCTCAATTGCGTTTGCACACTCCAAACTCCTCCCTTTACCTTCATATGCAATTGTTTTACTTTCCGCTGCTAGACTCTTAGAATTGCATGTGTAGGTTGATTGCTTGACTTATGTTAAGTTGCTAAAATCTGCCTAGAACTAAAATTGGGAAAAGTCTAGATCTTTTATTTGGTCAAGTAGTCTAATCACCCCCCTCTAGACATACTTTCGATCCTACAAACTCAAATAGGCCCTTAAATGCAGAGTATCGTTCACTCTAGGTACTTCCTCTGGTGGGTGTATAGAGCGTGCTACCAAAACAAGATATTTCTTCTTCATCAACTACCAACCATAATTAGCATATAACAAGAGCTTTATGAAAATTTTGTTGCTTACATTGCTAATGTTTGATCCCTAGAGCAATTACATTTTGCTTCCATGTTGGACATGCTAAAAAGTTTGGAGATACGAAACAACATGTACAAGAAAGCTTAAATATTACCACTTTGTCTTGTACAAAACTACACGTCAATATTTACCCAAATAATTTTTTTGTATGCTCCACTAGCTCCAGCGAAGTATTTCCTCTTCTTAAAACAAAGAGGAGAGGATTTAGTCCTCCATTAGTCATGAATGCCCTTCCTGTTGGGGAACACAATATTTTAAAAAAATTCCTACGATCACGCAAGATCTATCTAGAAGATGCATAGCAACGAGAGGGGAGAGTGTGTCTGCGCACCCTCGTAGACCAAAGAGGAAGCGTTTAGTAACGCGGTTGATGTAGTCGAACGTCTTCGCGATCCAACCTATCAAGTACCGAACGCACGACACCTCCGCGATCTGCACACGTTCAGCTCGGTGACGTCCCTCGTACTCTTGATCCAGTTGAGGTCGAGGGTGAGTTGCGTCAGCACAATGGCGTGTTGACGGTGATGATGAAGTTACCAACGCAGGGCTTCGCCTAAGCACTACGACAATATGACCAAGGTGGAAAACTGTGGAGGGGGGCACCGCACACGGCTAAAGATCAACTTGTGTGTCTATGGGGTGCCCCCTCCCCCGTATATAAAGGAGGGGAGGAGGAGGAGGGCCGACCTCAAGGGGCGCGCCCAAAGGGGGGATCCTACTCCTAGTAGGAGTCGGTTTCCCCCTTTCCTAGTCCAAGTAGGAGAAGAAGGAAGGAGAGGGAGAGGGAGAAAGAAAGAGGGGGGCGCCCCCCTCCTAGTCCAATTGGACCAGCCCATGGGGGGCGCGCTGCCTCCCCTTGTGGCCCTTCTCTCATTTCCACTAAAGCCCAATAAGGCCCAATACTTCCCCCGGTGAATTCCCGTAACTTCCCGGTTCTCTAAAAAATACCTGAATCACTCGGAACCTTTCCGATGTCCGAATATAGCCTTCCAATATATGAATCTTTACCTATCGACCATTTCGAGACTCCTCGTCATGTCCGTGATCTCATCCGGGACTCCGAACAAACTTCGGTCATCAAATCACATAACTCATAATACAAATCATCATCGAACGTTAAGCCTGCGGACCCTACGGGTTCGAGAACTATGTAGACATGACCGAGACACATCTCCAGTCAATAACCAATAGCGGAACCTGGATGCACATATTGGCTCCTACATATTCTACGAATATCTTTATCGGTCAAACCGCATAACAACATATGTTGTTCCCTTTGTCATCGGTATGTCACTTGCCCGAGATTCGATCATCGGTATCATCATACCTAGTTCAATCTCGTCACCGGCAAGTCTTTTTACTCATTCCATAATGCATCATCCCATGACTAACTCATTAGTGACATTGCTTGCAAGGCTCATAGTGATGTGCACTACGGAGAAGGCCCAGAGATACCTCCCCGATACATGAAGTGACAAATCCTAATCTTGATCTATGTCAACTCAACAAACACAATCGAAGACACCTGTAGAGCATCTTTATAATCACCCAGTTACATTGTGATGTTCGATAGCACACTAAGTGTTCCTACGGTATTCGGGAGTTGCATAATCTCATAGTTATAGGAACATGTATAAGTCGTGAAGAAAGCAATAGCAATAAACTAAACGATCATAGTGCTAAGCTAACGGATGGGTCTTGTCCATCACATCATTCTCTAACGATGTGATCCCGTTCATCAAATGACAACACATGTCTATGGTCAGGAAACATAACCATCTTTGATTAACGAGCTAGTCAAGTAGAGGCATACTAGGGACACTTTGTTTGTCTATGTATTCACACATGTACTAAGTTTCCGGTTAATACAATTCTAGCATGAATAATAAACATTTATCATGATATAAGGAAATATAAATAACAACTTTATTATTGCCTCTAGGGCATATTTCCTTCACTTCCGGCAATTGGTGCCCCAACACGCTAATATCTTTGTCCCCTTAAGTTGACCCATGCACTTCATTATTTCCCCTGATATTAATCTAGCTGTCTCATTGATTCGGTTATCTATTTTGAGCATACATGGCATGTTATGCAGGGCATTCAGTTTTGATTTTTCTTTGCAAGGATTCAATTTTTCATTGTGGTTTGTGGGTTTAATTGGTCTTCCTTTTAATTTTTTAACACAGTAAGACTGAGCCTAAACCGAGCCTTCTCATGCCATATGTGTTTTTAGCCGTTCGATCTCATGGTTCGGTTGTCCTAGACCATCAGATCTAGGTGCACTTCTGCCTTGGCTAACTGTGCAGATTCATGGCCCAACTGTCCTATGAATCCAATCATCTGGTAAACTAGGCCACTTATACCATCCCATTAACCTATACCATCCCATAAGACGACATCACAACATCACATGTCTGGAAAAAAACTATGATCCGAACAAGAGGTGGATTGGTTAGGAGCATGACCTTGGGGGTGGGGGTCGGACCGCGCTCAATGCAAGTGATCTCTCGAGCCCAGAAGACGCATCCATCCTCATGGATCATGGCAGCCGACACGACGAGCGGTGGGTCAGTCGCGACACAGGTGGTCGGCTATGTGGAGGAGGAGGTGTGGCACCATCGACGACTTGAGAGTGCGAAGAAATAGGAGGATAAGCGCTTGATCCAATAGTCGCCACCTCCCCCTTGTATAACACATCTGCTTAGGAGCAGATGAGGGCTAGAAGAAGATACGAGAGAGGTGTAAGGTCGGTACACATTTGTCTGGGGTATTTTTTTTTGTTCAGCATGAAATTAGTTGATCTCTTTCACAATTTTCGTGTAGGAATCGGGCTGCAACTATTGAGGACCACTACTTTATTGTTAAACTATAATCCCATTGGTGAACTATTTTGTGGAGTGTTGGCCGACTAAAAGGTGACATGCTCAACGGTTAGGTGTGGCGGAGATGCGTATGTTGAGATGGATATGTGGCCACATGAGGAAGGATCGAGGCCGGAATGATGATATACGAGATAGAGTTGGGGTAGCACCAATTGAAGAGAAGTTTGTCCAACATCATCTGCGATGGTTTGGGCATATTCAGCGCATGCTTTCAGAAGCTCCAATGCATAGCGGATGGTTAAAGCATGCGGATGTTGGGGAACGTAGTAATTTCAAAAAAAATCCTAGGCACACGCAAGATCATGGTGATGCATAGCAACGAGAGGGAAGAGTATCATCCACGTACCCTCGTAGACCGTAAGCGGAAGCGTTATGAGAATGTGGTTGATGTAGTCGAACGTCTTCACGATCTGACCGATCCAAGTACCGAAAGCAGGGCACCTCCATGTTCAGCACACGTTCAGCTCGATGACGTCCCACGAACTCCGATCCAGCAGAGCTTCACGGGAGAGTTCCGTTAGCACGACGGTGTGATGACGGTGATGATGTTGCTACCGAAGCAGGGCTTCACCTAAGCACCGCTACGATATGATCGAGGTGGATTATGGTGGAGGGGGGCACCGCACACGGCTTGGAACAATCAACTTGTGTGTTCTAGGGTGCCCCCTGCCCCCATATATAAAGGAGCAAGGGGGGAGGCCGGCCGGCCCCTATAGGGCGCGCCAGGAGGAGGATTCCTCCTCCTAGTGGGAGTAGGACTCCCCTTTCCTACAACTACTAGGAGGAGGAAAGGAAGGGGTGTCGGTGTCAAAACCGGCGGATCTCGGGTAGGGGGTCCCGAACTGTGCGTCTAGGATCGATGGTAACAGGAGACGGGGGACACGATGTTTACCTAGGTTTGGGTCCTCTCTATGGAGGTAATACCCTACGTCCTTCTTGATTGATCTTGATGAATATGACTGTTACAAGAGTTTATCTACCACGAGATCGTAATGGCTAAACCCTAGAAGCCTAGCCTGTATGACTATGGTAATGAATATATCCTTTCCGGACCAACCCCTCCGGTTTATATAGACACCGGGGGGATATAGGGTTTACATAGAGTCGGTTACATAAGAAGGAATCTTCATCTTCGGTCACCAAGCTTGCCTTCCACGCCAAGGATGTTGGGGAACATAGTAATTTCAAAAAAAATTCCTACGCACAGACAGGATCATGGTGATGCATAGCAACGAGAGGGGAGAGTATGTCTACGTACCCTCGTAGACCGAAAGCGGAAGCGTTATATCAATGTGGTTGATGTAGTCGTACGTCTTCACGATCCGACCGATCCAAGTACCGAAAGCACGACACCTCCGAGTTCTGCACACGTTCGTCTCGGTGACGTCCTCGCCTTCTCGATCCAGCAAGTGGGGTGAAGTAGTAGACGAGTTCCGGCAACACGACGGCGTGGTGACGGTGTTGGTGAATAACAATCTCCGTAGGGCTTCGCCTAAGCACTACGAAAACTATGACCGAGGATAAACTAGAGGGGACGGGGTAGCCGGCACACGGCTTGGTGTTTCTTGATGTGTCCTGGGTGCTATCCCTACCCCTCTATTTATATGTTGAGCCTTGGGGTCGAAACTTGGAGTAAAAGCCTCCACAAAGTCAGTTTCACCCGAAAGGCAAGAGTCCTTCTCGGACTCCAGAGCCAGACGCCAGGGTTCCCGGCGTCTGGACCAAGACGCCAGGGACCCTGGCGTCTGGCCCCTGGACTCCGCAAAACTTCCTTTTGCGCTTTCCCCTTTGGCCCAAATAAAGTGTTCTCGTACCCAAACATTTTGGGAAACATCCGGAACTCCTTCCGGTGAATTCCGAAACCCTTCCGGTGACCAAACACTATTATCCCATATATCAAACTTTATCTCTGGACCATTCTGGAGTTCCTCGTCACGTCCGTGATCTCATCCCGGACTCCGAACAACATTCGGTCACCAACATACATAACTCATATAATACTATATCGTCAACGAACGTTAAGCGTGCGGACCCTAGGGGTTCGAGAACTATGTAGACATGACCGAGACACCTCTCTGGTCAATAAACAATAGCGGGACCTGGATGCCCATATTGGCTCCTACATATTCTACAAAGATCTTTATCGGTCAGATTGCATAACAACATACGTTGTTCCCTTTGTCATCGGTATGTTACTTGCCCGAGATTCGATCGTCGGTATCTTAATACCTAGTTTAATCTCGTTACTGGCAAGTCTCTTTACTCGTTCTATAATACATCATCCCGCAACTAACTCATTAGTTACAATGCTTGCAAGGCTTATAGTGATGTGCATTACCGAGTGGGCCTAGAGATACCTCTCCGACAATCGGAGTGACAAATCCTAATCTCGAAATATGCCAATCGAACAAGTACCTTCAGAGACACCTGTAGAGCACCTTTATAATCACCCAGTTACGTTGTGACGTTTGGTAGCACACAAAGTGTTCCTCCGGTAAACGGGAGTTGCATAATCTCATAGTCATAGGAACATGTATAAGTCATGAAGAAATCAATAGCAGAATACTAAACGATCGTGTGCTAAGCTAACGGAATGGGTCAAGTCAATCACATCATTCTCCTAATGATGTGATCCCATTAATCAAATGACAACTCATGTCTATGGCTAGGAAACATAACCATCTTTGATTAACGAGCTAGTCTAGTAGAGGCATACTAGTGACACTCTGTTTGTCTATGTATTCACACATGTATTATGTTTCCGGTTAATACAATTCTAGCATGAATAATAAACATTTATCATGAAATAAGGAAATAAATAATAACTTTATTATTGCCTCTAGGGCATATTTCTTTCAGTCTCCCACTTGCACTAGAGTCAATAATCTAGTTCACATCGCCATGTGATTTAACATCAATAGTTCACATCATCATGTGATTAACACCCATAGTTCACATCATCATGTGACCAACACCCAAAGGGTTTACTAGATTCAATAATCTACCTCACATCGCTATGTGATTAATACCCAAAGAGTACTAAGGTGTGATCATGTTTTGCTTGTAATGTAAGTTTAGTCAACGGGTCTGCCACATTCAGATCCGTATGTATTTTGCAAATGTCTATGTCAACAATGCTCTGCACGAAGCTACTCTAGCTAATTGCTCCCACTTTCAATATGTATCTAGATTGAGACTTAGAGTCATCTGGATTAGTGTCAAAACTTGCATCGACGTAACCCTTTATGACGAACCTTTTGTCACCTTCATAATCGAGAAACATATCCTTATTCCACCAAGGATAATTTTGACCAATGTCCAGTGATCTACTCCTATATCACTATTGTACCCCCTTGGCAAACTCAGGGCAGGGTATACAATAGGTCTGGTACACAGCATGGCATACTTTATAGAACCTATGGCTGAGGCATAGGGAATGACTTTCATTCTCTCTCTATCTTCTGCCGTGGTCGGGTTTTGAGTCTTACTCAACTTCACACCTTGTAACACAGGCAAGAACTCCTTCTTTGAATGTTCCATTTTGAACTACTTCAAAATCTTTGTCAAGGTATGTACTCATTGAAAAAACTTATCAAGCGTCTTGATCTATCTCTATAGATCTTGATGCTCAATATGTAAGCAGCTTCACCAAGGTCTTTCTTTGAAGAACTCCTTTCAAATACTCCTTTATGCTTTCCAGAAAATTCTACATTATTTCCGATCAACAATATGTCATTCACATATACTTATCAGAAATGTTGTAGTGCTCCCACTCACTTTCTTGTAAATACAGGCTTCACCGTAAGTCTGTATAAAACTATATGCTTTGATCAACTCATCAAAGCGTATATTCCAACTCCGAGATGCTTGCACCAGTCCATAGATGGATCACTGGAGCTTGCACACTTTGTTAACACCTTTAGGATCGACAAAACCTTCTGGTTGCATACAACTCTTCTTTAAGAAATTCGTTAAGGAATGTAGTTTTGACATCCATTTGCCAAATTTCATAATTATAAAATGCAGCAATTGCTAACATGATTCTGACAGACTTAAGCATCGCTACGGGTGAGAAAGTCTCATCATAGTCAATCCCTTGAACTTGTCGAAAACCTTTTGCAACAAGTCGAGCTTTATAGACAGTAACATTACCGTTAGCGTCAGTCTTCTTCTTGAAGATCCATTTACTCTCAATGGCTTGCCGATCAACGGGCAAGTCAACCAAAGTCCACACTTTTGTTCTCATACATGGATCCCATCTCAGATTTCATGGCCTCAAGCCATTTCGCGGAATCTGGGCTCATCATCGCTTCCTCATAGTTCGCAGGTTCGTCATGGTCAATTAACATGACCTCCAGAACAGGATTTTCGTACCACTCGTTCGTAGGTTCGTCATGGTCAATTAACATGACCTCCGGAACAGGTTTTTCGTACCACTCTGGTGCGGATCTACGAGGTTCGGTAGTAACTTGATCTAAAGTTACATGATCATCATTAGCTTCCTCACTAATTGGTGAAGGAGTCACAAAAACAGATTTCTGTGATGAACTACTTTCCAATAAGGGAGCAGGTACAATTACCTCATCAAGTTCTACTTTCCTCCCACTCACTTCTTTCGAGAGAAACTCCTTCTCTAGAAAGGATCCATTCTCAGCAACAAATATCTTGCCTTCGGATCTGTGATAGAAGGTGTACCCAACAGTTACTTTTGGGTATCCTACGAAGACACACTTCTCCGACTTGGGTTTGAGCTTATCAAGATGAAACTTTTTCACATAAGCATCGCAACCCCAAACTTTAAGAAATGACAACTTAGGTTTCTTGCTAAACCACAGTTCATACGGTGTCGTCTCAACGGATTTAGATGGTGCCCTTTTTAATTTGAATGCAGCTGTCTCTAATGCATAACCCCAAATCAATAGTGGTAAATCGGTAAGAGACATCATAGATTGCACTATATCAAATAAAGTACGGTTATGACGTTCGGACACACCATTATGTTGTGGTGTTCTAGGTGGCATGAGTTTTGTGAAACTATTCCACATTGTTTTAATTGAAGGACAAACTCGTAACTCAAATATTCGCCTCTGCGATCAGATCATAGAAACTTTATTTTCTTGTTATGATGATTTTCCACTTCACTCTGAAATTCTTTGAACTTTTCAAATGTTTCAGACTTACGTTTCTTCAAGTAGATATACCCATATCTGCTCAAATCATCTGTGAAGGTCAGAAAAATAACGATACCCGCCGCGAGCCTGAACACTCATCGGACCTCACACATCAGTATGTATTATATCCAATAAGTCAGTTGCTCACTCCATTGTTCTAGAGAACGGAGTCTTAGTGATCTTTGCCCATGAGGCATGGTTCGCAAGCATCAACTGATTCATAATCAAGTGATTCCAAAAGCCCATCAACATGGATTTTCTTTATGCGCTTTACACCAACGTGACCTAAACGGTAGTGCCACAAATAAGTTGCACTATCATTATTAACTTTGCACCTTTTGGCTTCAATATTATGAATATGTCTATCACTATGATCGAGATTCAACAAACCATTTTCATTGGGTGCATAACCATAAAAGGTTTTATTCATGTAAACAGAATAACAATTATTCTCTAACTTAAATGAATAACCGTATTGCAATAAACATGATCAAATCATATTCATGCTCAACACAAACACCAAATAACACTTATTTAGGTTCAACACTAATCCCGAAAGTGTAGGGAGTGTACGATGATGATCATATCAATCTTGGGACCACTTCCAACACACATCGTCACTTCACCCTCAACTAGTCTCTGTTTATTCTGCAACTCCCGTTTCGAGTTACTACTCTTAGCAACTGAACCAGTATCAAATACCGAGGGGTTGCTATGAACACTAGTAAAATATAGATCAATAGTCTGTATATCAAATATACCTTTGTTCACTTTGCCATCCTTCTTATCCGCCAAATACTTGGGGCAGTTCCGCTTCCAGTGACCAGTCCCTTTGCAGTAGAAACACTTAGTCTCAGGCTTAGGTGCAGACTTGGGCTTCTTCACTTGAGTAGCAACTTGCATTCAGTTCTTCTTGAAGTTCCCCTTCTTCCCTTTGCCCTTTTCTTGAAACTAGTGGTATTGTCAACCATCAACACTTGATGCCTTTCTTGATTTCTACCTTCTTCGATTTCAGCATCACGAAGAGCTTGGGAATCGTTTCTGTTTATCCCTTGCATATTATAGTTCACCACGAAGTTCTAGTAACTTGGTGATAGTGACTAGAGAACTCTGTCAATCACTATATTATTTGGAATATTAACTCCCACTTGATTCAAGCGATTGTAGCACCCAGACAATCTGAGCATATGCTCACTGCTTGAGCTATTCTCCTCCATCTTTTAGATATAGAACTTGTTGGAGACTTCATATCTCTCAACTCGGGTATTTTCTTGAAATATTAACTTCAACTCCTGGAACATCTCATATGATCCATGACATTCAAAACGTCTTTGAAGTCCCGATTCAAAGCTGTTAAGCATGGTGCACTAAATTATCAAGTACTCATCATATTGAGCTAGCCAAACATTCATAACGTCTGCATCTGCTCCTGTAATAGGTCTGTCACCTAGCGGTGCATCAAGGACATAATTCTTCTGTGCAACAATGAGGATAATCCTCAAATCACGGATCCAATCCGCATCATTGCTACTAACATCTTTCAACTTAGTTTTCTCTAGGAACATATCAAAAATAAAATAGAGGAGCTAAATGCGAGCTATTGATCTATAACATAGATATGCTAATACTACCAGGACTAAGTTCATGATAAATTAAAGTTCAATTAATCATATTACTTAAGAACTCCCACTTAGATAGACATCCCTCTAATCATCTAAGTGATCACGTGATCCATATCAACTAAACCATGTCTGATCATCACGTGAGATGGAGTAGTTTCAATGGTGAACATCACTATGTTGATCATATCTACTATATGATTCACGCTCGACCTTTTGGTCTCAGTATTCCGAGGCCATATCTTTTATATGCTAGGCTCGTCAAGTTTAACCTGAGTATTCCGCATGTGCAACTGTTTTGCACCCGTTGTATTTGAATGCAGAGCCTATCACACCCGATCATCACGTGGTGTCTCAGCACGAAGAACTTTGGCAACGATGCATACTCAGGGAGAACACTTATATCTTGATAATTTAGTGAGAGATCATCTTATAATGCTACCGTCAATCAAAGCAAGATAAGATGCATAAAAGATAAACATCACATGCAATCAATATAAGTGATATGATATGGCCATCATCATCTTGTGCTTGTGATCTCCATCTCTGAAGCACCATCATGATCACCATCGTCACCGGCGCGACACCTTGATCTCCATCGTAGCATCGTTGTCGTCTCGCCAACTTATGCTTCTACGACTATCCCTACCGCTTAGTGATAAAGTAAAGCATTACAGGGCGATTGCATTGCATACAATAAAGCGACAACCATATGGCTCCTACTAGTTGCCGATAACTCGGTTACAAAACATGACCATCTCATACAATAAAATAGAGCATCACGCCTTGACCATATCACATCACAACATGCCCTGCAAAAACAAGTTAGACGTCCTCTACTTTGTTGTTGCAAGTTTTACGTGGCTGCTATGGGTTGAGCAAGAACCGTTCTTACCTACGCATCAAAACCACAACGATAGTTTGTCAAGTTAGTGTTGTTTTAACCTTCTCAAGGACCGGGCGTATCCACACTCGGTTCAACTAAAATTGGTGAAACTGACACCCGCCAGCCACCTGTGTGCAAAGCACGTCGGTAGAACCACTCTCGCATAGCTAGACTATATGATTTTGTAGGGATAACTTTCTTTGGCCATGTTATTTTGAGAAGACATAATTGCTTTGTTAGTATGCTTGAAGTATTATTTTTATGTCAATATAAACTTTTGTCTTGAATCTTTCTAATCTGAATATTCATATCACAATTAAGAAGATTTGCATTGAAATTATGCCAAGTAGCACTCCGCATCAAAAATTCTCTTTTTATCATTTACCTACTCGAGGACGAGCAGGAATTAAGCTTGGGGATGCCTGATACGTCTCCAAAGTATCTATAATTTTTGATTGCTCCATGCTATATTATCTACTGTTTTGGACTATATTGGGCTTTATTTTCCACTTTTATATTATTTTTGGGACTAACCTATTAACCGGAGGCCCAACCCAGAATTGCTGTTTTTTGCCTATTTCCGTGTTTCGGAGAAACAGAATATCACACGGAGTCCAAACGGAATAAAATCTTCGGGGACATGATTTTCTCACCAAACATGATCCAGGAGACTTGGACCCTACTCCAAGGAGTCAAAGATGAGGTCACGAGGGTGGGGCGCCCCCCCTAGGGCGCGCCCCTGCCTCGTGGGCCCCTCGGTGCTCCACCGACGTACTCCTTCCTCCTATATATACATACGTAGCCCCAAACGATCAGAACAGGAGCCAAAACCTAATTCCACCGCCGCAACTTTCTGTATCCACGAGATCCCATCTTGGGGCCTGTTTCGGAGCTCCGCCGGAAGAGGGCCGTCATCACGGAGGGCTTCTACATCATCATAGCCCCTCCGATGAAGTGTGAGTAGTTTACCTCAGACCTTCGGGTCCATAGTTAGTAGCTAGATGGCTTCTTCTCTCTTTTTGGATCTCAATACAAAGTTCTCCCCCTCTCTTGTGGAGATCTATTCGATGTAATCTTCTTTTTGCGGCGTGTTTGTTGAGATCGATGAATTATGGGTTTATGATCAAGTCTATCTATGAATAATATTTGAATCTTCTCTGAATTCTTTTATGTATGATTGGTTATCTTTGCAAGTCTCTTTGAATTATCCGTTTGGTTTGGCCAACTAGATTGGTAGTTCTTGCCATGGGAGAAGTGCTTAGCTTTGGGTTCGATCTTGCAGTGTCCTTTCCCAGTGACAGAAGGGGAAGCAAGGCACGTATTGTATCGTTGCCATCGAGGATAACAAGATGGGGTTTATTTCATATTGCATGAATTTATCTCTCTACATCATGTCATCTTGCTTAAGGCGTTACTCTGTTTTTAACTTAATACTCTAGATGCATGCTGGATAGCGGTCGATGAGTGGAGTAATAGTAGTAGATGCAGAATCATTTCGGTCTACTTGTCACGGACGTGATGCCTATATACATGATCATGCCTAGATATTCTCATAACTATGCTCAATTCTGTCAATTGCTCAACAGTAATTTGTTCACCCACCGTAGAATACTTATGCTCTTGAGAGAAGCCACTAGTGAAACCTATGTCCCCCGGGTCTATTCTCATCATATCAATCTCCATCACTTTAATCTTGTTTTGCTTTTTTACTTTGCCTTTACTTTTTACTTTGCATCTTTATACCAAAAATACCAAAAATATTATATCTATCAGATCTCACTCTCATAAGTGACCGTGAAGGGATTGACAACCCCTAATCGCATTGGTTGCCAGTAGCTATCGTTTTGTTCAGGTACGAGGGACTTGAGCATGGCCTCCTACTGGATTGATACCTTGGTTCTCAAAAACTGAGGGAAATACTTACGCTACTCTGATGCATCATCCCTTGCTCTTCGGGGAAAACCAACGCAAGCTCAAGACATAGCAAGAAGGATTTCTGGCGCCGTTGCCGGGGAGTCTACGCAAAAAGTCAACATACCAAGTACCCATCACAATCCCTATCTCTCGCATTACATTATTTTCCATTTGCCTCTCGTTTTCGTCTCCCCCACTTCACCCTTGCCGTTTTATTTGCCCCCTCTCTCTATCCTCCCTCTCTATTTGCCTCTTTTGCCCTTTTGCTCTTGTTTGCTTGTGTGCTAGTTTGTTTGCTTGTCGTCATGGCTAGTCTTATATCTTCTCCGTTGTCTCCCGAGAGTGAAGTTCTAAATTTTAAACAAAGGGAGGGAGAAAATCTAAAAGATGCTTGGTATAGAATTTGTAATGCTAAAAATAGATCTACCAAGAAGCAATCTACCTTAGTTCTTCTCCACAATTTTTATGTCAGTGTTAATCCTTGGTATAGATATATCCTCGATACCGTTACCAGAGGGAACTTCTTGGGTAGCCATACTTTTGATTCTTATAATGCTATGCTAAATTTATTTGGCTCACCACCTCTTTTGGTTAATGGAACGATGTTAACTTTGGAGCATGTTATGCAAAGACTTGAAATTATTGAAAATAAAGTTGCTACTATTGAATCAATTGAAAATCTAGATAAAAAGATCCACAATCAAATTACTCAATATGGATCTAAGGTAGGAATGACTTTGAAAAATATTAAGGAAAAAGAACCCATAGTTAATGAGAAGATGAACTTAGATTCTACTAGAATTGATAAAGTTGAGGGTATCATTACAAACTTGGGAACTGACTTTTCTTCCGTAAAGAATACTCCAAGTCCTCCTACTAAAATTGCCAAGCTTATGTATGTTCCTAAAAATAAGGGTGAATCATCTAAGAAAACTGCGGATCTTAAATCTATAAGTATTCATCCCAATCTTTTTGACATCATTAAGGAACCAATTGCTACAAATGAATTTTTCGATCTTGTGCCTAAAAGTTTAATAATCACTAGAAATAAATAAATTCCTAAGGGAAATAGATGCCTCATCGAAGAATTGCCCACCAAAGATGGCAATACCTAGATCTATCCTCGCTTTTATGCCTAGCTAGGGGCGTTAAACGATAGCGCTTGTTGGGAGGCAACCCAATTTTATTTTTATTCCTTGCTTTTTGCTCCTGTTTAGTAATAAATAAATTATTTAGCCTCTGTTTTGGTTGTGTTTTTTGTGTTTTATTAGTGTTTGTGCCAAGTAGAACTGTTGGGAAGACTTGGGGAAAGTCTTGTTGAACTTGCTGTAAAAAACAGAAACTTTAGCGCTCACGAGAACTGCTGTCATTTTTATTTGAAGAGTGCTATTTAGTTAAATATTTTTGCAGATGATTAATAGATAAATTCCTCACGTCTAGCAATTTATTTTAGAATTTTTGGAGTTCCAGATCTTGCGCTAGCTACAGATTACTACAGACTGTTCTGTTTTTGACAGATTCTGTTTTTCGTGTGTTGTTTGCTTATTTTGATGAATCTATGGCTAGTAAAATAGTTTATAATCCATAGAGAAGTTGGAATACAGTAGGTTTAACACGAATATAAATAAATAATGAGTTCATTACAGTACCTTGAAGTGGTCTTTTGTTTTCTTTCGCTAACGGTGCTCACGAGTTTTCTACTTTAAGTTTTGTGTTGTGAAGTTTTCAAGTTTTGGGTGAATTCTTGTGATGGATTATGGAACAAGAAGTGGCAAGAGCCTAAGCTTGGGGATGACCATGGCACCCCCAAGATAATCCAAGGACACCAAAAAGTCAAAGCTTGGGGATGCCCCGGAAGGCAGCCCCTCTTTCGTCCACTTCCATCGGTAATTTACTTGGAGCTATATTTTTATTCACCAACATGATATGTGTTTTGCTTGGAGCGTCTTATATTATTTGTGTCTTTGTGTCTTAGTATGCCACAATCATCCTTGCTGTACACACCTTTTGAGAGATCCATACATGAATTAAAATTTGATAGAATACTCTATGTGCTTCACTTATATCTTTTGAGCTATGTAGTTTTGCTCTATGTGCTTCACTTATATCTTTTGAGCTATGTAGTTTTACTCTATGTGCTTCACTTATATCTTTTGAGCGTTATAATCTTTCTCTATGTGCTTCACTTAGATCTTTTAGAGCACGGTGGTGGATTTGTTTTAAAGAAACTATTGATCTCTCATGCTTCACTTAAATTATTTTGAGAGTCTCTTAATAGCATGGTAACTTGTTTAATAATAATATGCTTGGTATTCAAGATTTGTGAAAGTTTCTTTTGAGTGTGTTGAATACTAAGAAAAGATTGAAGCATGATAATTGTTTTGAGATATGGAGGTGATAATATTAAAGTCATGCTAGTTGAGTAGTTGTGAATTTAAAGAATACTTGTGTTAAAGTTTGTGATTCCCGTAGCATGCACGTATGGTGAACTATTATGTGATGAAGTCAGAGCATGATTTATTTATTGATTGTCTTCCTTATGAGTGGCGGTCGGGGACGAGCGATGGTCTTTTCCTACCAATCTATCCCCCTAGGAGCATGCGCGTAATACTTTGCTTTGATAACTTCTAGATTTTTGCAATAAGTATATGAGTTCTTTATGACTAAATGTTGAGTCCATGGATTATACGCACTCTCACCCTTCCACCTTTGCTATCCTCTCTAATACCACGCACCTTTCGCCGGTATCATACACCTACCATATACCTTCCTCAAAACAGCCACCATACCTACCTATTATGGCATTTCCATAGCCATTCCGAGATATATTGCCATGCAACTTTCCACCATCTAGTTCATCATGACACATTCATCATTGTCATATTGCCTAACATGATCATGTAGTTGACATAGTATTTGTGGCAAAGCCACCGTTCATAATTTTTTCATACTTGTCACTCTTGATTCATTGCATATCCCGGTACACCGCCGGAGGCATCCATATAGAGTCATACTTTGTTTTAGAATCGAGTTGTAATCATTGAGTTGTAAATAAATAAAAGTGTGATGATCATCATTTAATAGAGCATTGTCCTCCCAAAAAAGAGAAAGGCCAAAGAAAAAAAAAGAAGGCCCCAAAAAAGAGAAAATAAATAAAAAGCGACAATGCTACTATCCTTTTACCACACTTGTGCTTCAAAGTAGCACCATGATCTTCATAGTAGAGAGTCTCTCATGTTATCACTTTCATATACTATGGGAATTTTACATTATTGAACTTGGCTTGTATATTCCAATGATGGGCTTCCTCAAATTGCCCTAGGTCTTCATGAGCAAGCAAGTTGGATGCACACCCACTTAGTTTCTTTTTGAGCTTTCATATACTTATAGCTCTAGTGCATCCGTTGCATGGCAATCCCTACTCACTCACATTGATATCTATTGATGGGCATCTCCATAGCCCATTGATACGCCTAGTTGATGTGAGACTATCTTCTCCTTTTTGTCTTCTCCACAACCACCATTCTATTCCACCTATAGTGCTATATCCATGGCTCACGCTCATGTATTGTGTGAAGATTGAAAAAGTTTTGAAAAAGTTAGAGTATGAAACAATTGCTTGGCTTGTCATCGGGGTTGTGCATGATTTAAATACTTTGTGTGGTGAAGATAGAGCATAGCCAGACTATATGATGTTGTAGGGATAACTTTCTTTGGCCATGTTATTTTGAGAAGACATAATTGCTTTAATAGTATGCTTGAAGTATTATTATTTTTATGTCAATATAAACTTTTGTCTTGAATCTTTCTAATCTGAATATTCATATCACAATTAAGAAGATTTGCATTGAAATTATGCCAAGTAGCACTCCGCATCAAAAATTCTCTTTTTACCATTTACCTACTCGAGGACGAGCAGGAATTAAGCTTGGGGATGCCTGATACGTCTCCAACCTATCTATAATTTTTGATTGCTCCATGCTATATTATCTACTGTTTTGGACTATATTGGGCTTTATTTTCCACTTTTGTATTATTTTTGGGACTAACCTATTAACCGGAGGCCCAGCCCAGAATTGCTGTTTTTTTGCCTATTTTAGTGTTTCGGAGAAACATAATATCAAACGGAGTCCAAACGGAATAAAATCTTCGGGAACGTGATTTTCTCACCAAACGTGATCCAGGAGACTTGGACCCTACTCCAAGGAGTCAAAGATGAGGTCACGAGGGTGGGGGCGCCCCCCTAGGGCGCGCCCCTGCCTCGTGGGCCCCTCGGTGCTCCACCGACGTACTCCTTCCTCCTATATATACATACGTAGCCCCAAACGATCAAAACAGGAGCCAAAAACCTAATTCCACCGCCACAACTTTCTGTATCCACGAGATCCCATCTTGGGGCCTGTTTCGGAGCTCCGCCGGAAGAGAGCCGTCATCACGGAGGGCTTCTACATCATCATAGCCCCTCTGATGAAGTGTGAGCAGTTTACCTCAGACCTTCGGGTCCATAGTTAGTAGCTAGATGGCTTCTTCTCTCTTTTTGGATCTCAATACAAAGTTCTCCCCCTTTCTTGTGGAGATCTATTCAATGTAATCTTCTTTTTGCGGTGTGTTTGTTGAGATCGATGAATTGTGGGTTTATGATCAAGTCTATCTATGAATAATATTTGAATCTTCTCTGAATTCTTTTATGTATGATTGGTTATCTTTGCAAGTCTCTTCGAATTATCCGTTTGGTTTGGCCAACTAGATTGGTAGTTCTTGCCATGGGAGAAGTGCTTAGCTTTGGGTTTGATCTTGCGGTGTCCTTTCCCAGTGACAGAAGGGGTAGCAAGGCACGTATTGTATCATTGCCATCGAGGATAACAAGATGGGGTTTATTTCATATTGCATGAATTTATCTCTCTACATCATGTCATCTTGCTTAAGGCGTTACTCTGTTTTTAACTTAATACTCTAGATGCATGCTGGATAGCGGTCGATGAGTGGAGTAATAGTAGTAGATGCAGAATCGTTTTGGTCTACTTGTCACGGACGTGATGCCTATATACATGATCATGCCTAGATATTCTCATAACTATGCTCAATTCTGTCAATTGCTCAACAGTAATTTGTTCACCCACCGTAGAATACTTATGCTCTTGAGAGAAGCCACTAGTGAAACCTATGGCCCCCGGGTCTATTCTCATCATATCAATATCCATCACTTTAATCTTGTTTTGCTTTTTTACTTTGCCTTTACTTTTTACTTTGCATCTTTATACCAAAAATACCAAAAAAATTATACCTATCAGATCTCACTCTCGTAAGTGACCGTGAAGGGATTGACAACCCCTAATCGCGTTGGTTGCGAGTAGCTATCGTTTTGTGCAGGTACGAGGGACTTGAGCGTGGCCTCCTACTGGATTGATACCTTGGTTCTCAAAAACTGAGGGAAATACTTACGCTACTCTGCTGCATCATCCCTTCCTCTTCGGGGAAAACCAACGCAAGCTCAAGACGTAGTAGGCTCATTTGCAGAGACGGTGAAAGGGTGGTGGTCGGGGTGGTTCTATATCACCGAGCCGCGTGACGCCAACTAGGTGCACTACAAAAAAAACACTTCCGTGATGATACGTGTTTGTCACAGTAGGTCGCGTTTTTTGTCATGCATGTACATCCATGACAAATTTATGACAGAATCAAGATAGTCATACCTGTGCTGTCGTAGAAGTGTTCCATGACATTACCAAAATTATCATCACGGAAGTGTCCACTTCCATGACGATAAATCGCGCGTCACAGAAGTGCTTTGGTCAAGGGTGACCGACACGTGGCATCCATCGTAACGGAACGTCGTTAAGCTATCGGGTCGGGTTTTGGATCCGATAACCCGTTAACAGCCCCGACCAATGGGGATTTTCCACATGCAAAATCATCATTGGCTGGAGGAGACACGTGTCAGGCCCGCGTTGGCACAGGTGTCACTCATCCAATGGGCGAGACGCGCCTATGATATGTTGACACGTGGACCAGCCCATCAAGTTTAAATGGGCTGGCCCAACTGAAGGCCCACAAGATTTTGCGGACCATAATGGGTCGGCCCAGCTAAAGGCCCACAAGATTTTGTGGACCATAATGGGCTAGCCCAGCTAAAGGCCCACAAGATTTTGCGGGCCATAATGGGCCGGCCCAGGTAAAGGCCCACAAGATTTTTGTGTGCCATAATGGGCCGACCCAGGTAAAGGCCCACAAGATTCTTGCGGATCATAATGGGCCGGCCCAGCTAAAGACCCACGAGATTCCGCCGACATTAATGGGCTGGCCCAGCTATAGGCCCACAAGATTTTGAGGACCCTAGTAGGCCGACCCATTAACTGGCTGCCATGTTTTGGGCCAAATGCCGACCCATATTTGATTCGGTCCATTAATGGCCTGCCACGCTCTGGGCCTAATAGTGGCCCATATGAGATCCGACCCGTTAAAAGCCTACCACGTTCTGGGCCAAATTACGGCCCAGATCAGGTCCAACCCTTTAAGAGGCTTTGGGCTCAATTATGGCCCATATCAGATTCGGCCCGTCAACTGGACACTATGCTTTTGGGCCCACTTGCTAAAGGCCCACTTAGTAATTCGGCCTGATATTAGTTTGGCCTATTAAGGGCCCATTTAACATTTCGGCCCTATATTAATTTCGGTCTGTTAAAAGCCCGTCATATAGTTGGGCCTAACTATGACCCGGTTTGCATCCGGCCTGCTCGCAACCGATATCTGACTGGGACAAACAAGGACCGAGACAATTTTGGCCTGTTAAAAGCCCATGATTTGATTCGCACAATCATGGACCGGGGTTCATTTCGGGCTGCTGCCGGCCTGTGAGCTGTTCGACACGTTTCAGGCCTGCTAAAAACCTGGCCCGTTAGAGTCGAATGTTTCGGTCCGGTCGACTACATCTGATTTTTTTCAGATAGCGAATGATGGCAATAACTAGTAGGAATTAAGAACAAACCTACTCTATACAATAAAGAAATTATGGCATAGTAACTGAGAATAAACCTACACTATACAATAAAGGATTTAAGGTATATTACATCCACTAGGCATCGAAGTTCACCACGAGTGATCATAAAGTGCAACGAAGAAGCAGATTACAAAAACTGGGTACCATTGCAGCGTAGCAAAATAATACCGAACCAAGACAACTTCCAAGACAGTTCAAGAAAGGTTAGCCTTACGGGGGAACTGCTGCGCAAGCTGCTGAACAAGGCTGTGAGACCGGCCTAACATGTCGGTCATAGCTTCCAGGTGTAGCTATTTAGCGATGAGGTTCTGATTGGTGTTCTCCGCAATCTTTCTTAGAGATAGGACTTCAAGTCGAAGTTGAGTTGCAGAATGCCTTTCTGCTAGAACTTGGGACTGAAGAAGTCGAACTGATTCAGACAAAGAATTCTGTGAGCTTGTCTGACTGTTAGTCTCAAGTAACTTGAACACTGCATCAAGACAAGACTTTGGGGTTGTCTCGCTATCTTAAAGATGTTTTGCCTTCTTTGCTGCAATATATGTTGGGTTTGTCTCACAGCCTTCAGCAGATTTGTGCATGCCATCAGGCATATCACCCTGAAACAAAGCAGAGAGATGACAAGTTTTGCACGTGTATAAACAAAGATGATAACTGTTCTGTCAATTCTATCCAATTTCAAATTAGAAAATAAAGAGTAAGTTCAAAATATCAATAGCATAATTTGGCATTGTTCATAATGCGGGGAGCTTCACCACACTACTAGATTACCATGTCAACATAACAAGCATAGATGAAGGGCAAAAAAATCATTGTATCTATTTTGGATAATGTGCATGGCATGTTGTTCATATCATCAGCCACATCAGTAAGATAAAACAGGAGATGACAACGTGCAAACGTGGGCTGCTTCACCACACACTGGATTATAGATCCACAAAAACAAGCATACATATAGGGAGTATTAAGTAATGTGCATGGTATGAATAAGGAATTTGGTTTTACAAGTAAAACTTAGAACTTACGGTTCTTACAAACATGCATTTTGGTAGAAACAGCAAACTAAACAGCAGTAAATGATAGGTGATACCTCTCCAACGTATCTATAATTTTTGATTGCTCCATGCTATATTATCTACCGTTTTAGACATTATTGGGCTTTATTATCCACTTTTATATTATTTTTGGGACTAACCTATTAACCGGAGGCCCAACCCAGAATTGCTGTTTTTTGCCTGTTTTAGGGTTTCGAAGAAAAGGAATATCAAACGGAGTCCAAACGGAATGAAACCTTCGGAAACGTGATTTTCTCATCAGATAAGATCCAGGAGACTTGGACCCTCCGTCAAGAAAGCCATGAGGTGGTCACGAGGGTGGAGGGCACACCCCCTGCCTCGTGGGCCCCTCGAAGCTCCACCGACATACTTCTTCCTCCCATATATATCCACGTATCCCCAAACGATCAGATATGGAGCCAAAAACCTAATTCCACCACCGCAACTTTCTGTATCCACGAGATCCCATCTTGGGGCCTGTTCCGGAGCTCCGCCGGAGGGGGCATCGATCATGGAGGGCTTCTACATCATCATCCAAGCCCCTCCGATGAAGTATGAGCAGTTTACTTTAGACCTACGGGTCCATAGCTAGTAGCTAGATGGCTTCTTCTCTCTTTTTGGATCTCAATACAATGTTCTCCCCCTCTCTTGTGGAGATCTATTCGATGTAATCTTCTTTTTGCGGTGTGTTTGTTGAGACCGATGAATTGTGGGTTTATGATCCAGTCTATCTATGAATAATATTTGAATCTTCTCTGAATGCTTTTATGTATGATTGGTTATCTTTGCAAGTCTCTTCGAATTATCAGTTTGGTTTGGCCTACTAGATTGGTTGTTCTTGCCATGGGATAAGTGCTTAGCTTTGGGTTCAATCTTGCGGTGTCCTTTCCCAGTGACAGAAGGTGCAGCAAGGCACGTATTGTATTGTTGCCATCGAGGATAACAAGATGTTTTTTTTATCATATTGCATGAAACTATCCCTCTACATCATGTCATCTTGCTTAAGGCGTTACTCTATTTTTAACTTAACTCTAGATGCATGCTGGATAGCGCGTCGATGAGTTGAGTAATAGTAGTAGATGCAGAATCATTTTGGTCTACTTATCTCGGACATGATGCCTATATACATGATCATACCTAGATATTCTCATAACTATGCTTAATTCTGTCAATTGCTCAACAGTAATTTGTTCACCCATCGTAGAATACTTATGCTCTTGAGAGAAGCCACTAGTGAAACCTATACCCCCGGGTCTCTTTCTCATCATATCAATCTCCATCACTTTATTATTGCTTTGCTTTTACTTTTTTACTTTGCATCTCTATATCAAAAATACCAAAAATATTATTTATCATCTCTATCAGATCTCACTTTCGTAAGTGATCGTGAAGGGATTGACAACCCCTAAGCGCGTTGGTTGCGTTGAGCTATTGTTTTTGTGTAGGTACGAGGGACTCGAGCATAGCCTCCTACTGGATTGATACCTTGGTTCTCAAAAACTGAGGGAAATACTTACGCTACTTTGCTGCATCATCCCTTCCTCTCCGGGGAAATCTAACGCAGTGCTCAAGAGGTAGCAAGAAGAATTTCTGGCGCCGTTGCCGGGGAGTCTGCGCAAAAGTCAACATACCAAGTACCCATCACAATCCCTATCTCCCGCATTACATTATTTGCCATTTGCCTCTCGTTTTCCTCTCCCCCACTTCACCCTTGCCGTTTTATTCACCCCCTCTCTCTATCCTCCCTCTCTTTCTCTATTTGCCTGTTTGCTTTTTGTTTGCTCGTGTGTTAGTTTGTTTGCTTGTCATCATGGCTAGTCTCATATCTTCTCATTTGTCTCCCAAGAATGAAGTTCTAAATTTTAAACAAAGGGAGGGAGAAAATCTAAAAGATGCTTGGTATATAATTTGCAATGCTCAAAATAGATCTACCAGGAAGTAATCTACTTCAGTTCTTCTCCGCAATTTTTATGTAGGTGCTAATCCTTGGTATAGATATATCCTTGATACCATTACCGGGGGTATTTCTTGGGTAGCCATACTTTTGATTCTTATAATGCTATGTTAGATTTATTTGGCTCACCACCTCTTTTGGTTAATGGAACTATGTTAACTTTGGAGCATGTTATGCAAAGACTTGAAATTATTGAAAATAAAGTTGCTACTATTGAATTAATTGAAAATCTAGATAAAAAGATCCACAATCAAATTATCCAGTACAGATCTAAGGTAGGAATGACTTTGAAAAATATTAAGGAAAAGGAACCCATAGTTAATGAGAAAATAAACTTAGATTCTACTAGAATCGATAAACTTGAGGGTATCATTACGAACTTGGGAACTGCTTTTTCTTCCGTAAAGAATATTCCGAGTCCTCCTACTAAAATTGCCAAACTTATGTATGTTCCTAAAAATAAGGGTGAATCATCTAGTAAGGAAACTGCAGATCTTAAATCTATAAGTATTCATCCCAATCTTTTTGCTATCATTAAGGAACCAATTGTTACAAATGAATTTTTCGATCTTGTGCGTAAGAGTTTGATAATCACTAGAAAGAAAAAAATTCCTAAGGGAGATAGATGCCTCATTGAAGAATTGCCTACCAAAGATGGCAATACCTAGATCTATTCTTGCTTGTTATGCCTAGCTAGGGCCGTTAAATGATAGCACTTGTTGGGAGGCAACCCAATTTTATTTTTATTCCTTGCTTTTTGCTCCTGTTTAGTAATAAATAAATTATTTAGCCTCTTTTTTGGTTGTGTTTTTTGTGTTTTATTAGTGTTTGTGCCAAGTAGAACCGTTGGGAAGACTTAGGGAAAGTCTTGTTGAACTTGCTGTAAAAAACAGAAACTTTAGCGCTCACGAGAACTGCTGTCATTTTTATTTGAAGAGTGCTATTTAGTTAATTATTTTTGCAGATGATTAATAGATAAATTCTGTCGGTGTACTAGAGTAGGGGTACCCTAGTATCCCGAACTTGTGCACGGGCAGTCGCAGCGTCCCGCGGCAAGGCTTGCCGGGTGACCGCCAAGGTCCTCCGTGGTTCCTTTGGAGCCATTCAAGAACAAAGTGTCCAAGGCAAGGCGCTTAAGGAGACAAGACCCCGGCAAGAGGAGCTTGCCGGGAAGGCCACCCAAGGCATCTCAAGAAACTTGCCGCGGCGCACCTCGCATCCCGGCAAGGCCCGGTGAGCGACAAGCTCCCGGACGCGACAAGACAACGACCGCGGCAAGGCGCTTGCCGCGGCAAGCCACCACTCCGCGCCTGCGCTCCAGCACATCCACCAACGTGTCGCTCTAGGACCCTTCCAGGCGTACGTGGCGGGAGGCTGTGCAGCCAGGGGTGCGCGGTGGCAAGCGGCGCTGACCAGATTGCCATCGTGGCGAGCAGTGGCGTCCCTGACGGTCCCTTTTGCACTGTTTAGGCGACACAGACGGGCATTTAATGCCCTTGTCCCCTGCCGTCAGGGTTAGGTATGATACACTATAGCAGGTAGCTGTACCTACCACAGCACCTTTACATTTTTACCCTTGTCTACGTTGCCACCTGTCGGTGACCCCTTGAGCATATAAAAGGAGGCCCATGCGCAACGTAGAGGGAGTTGGCTGGTTAGCGAGTTAGCTAGCTAGCTAGCTCAGGGAACACTCACGCTCGGTCTGGCTAGCTGCTGGAGTGTACCGTAGCATTCCGCGCTCCCGAGCAAGAGATCAATACAAACCACAAAGTAGGAGTAGGGTTTTACGCATCCGTGCGGCCCGAACCTGGGTAAACTGCTCGCGTGCTTCGCCTTGATCTGCTCTTTGCGCAACCTCCGCCCTCACCGAATTGAAAGGGACTCGGCCCGCCGGTCCCATAGGTGTTCGTGGATCAGTCCCCCGACATCTTTGGCGCGCCAGGTAGGGGGTGTCGAGGTTGTGTGAACCAGATCCGGCGTTCACGCGGGCTAGATCTTCATCATCTTCATCAACATGCCGCTGAAGAAGAAGGTTTCAGAGGCAGCTGCTCTGTCCGCGCCGAACCCACCACCGCCGGAGCAAACGGCTGGTGGGGCGGACGCCGGCGGAAGAACGACATCGACGAGGGAGCTCACGGTGCTGTCAGGTCCAAGGACAAGGCTGCACTGCCCATCGGCGGCGTGGCCGGCTCCCACAATGACCGAGCGCACTCCAAGACCTCGGCGTCCGTGCATGCACCGCGCCCATCTCAGGAGGCGCGTGACCGGCAGCGTCATGGTACTCACGGTACCATGCGTTTGCTGGACCAAGATCGAGCTGGTGGGTCCCGGAGTGCTCAAGACCAGCATGTACGCCAACATGCTGGCACGAGCGAGGCACGGTCGCCTGGACGGGATACTGCTCCTTCTAACATAGTTAGAAGTCCGAGCATATCTCGCTCCTCGCACCGTTCGCCACCTCCACCCGCCACTGCCGCAGAAGCTTTGGCGCGAGCTCAACTACTCCTGGACTACCCTCCAGCGCCGGACAAGATCGACGACTGGAGGGCCACCATTCAGAATCTCATCGGCTTCGCCAACGGTGACATTCAACGGCAACCGAGCACGTCGCAGCCGCGGCAAGTCAGCCAGGCACAAGCCGATGGCGACAAGACCGGTGGGGGTGCAACCACTGTGCACTCTCCGCCCCGAAGGCCAAGATCGCCGACTCGCCGGATCCACCTCGACAGCGACTCCACCGCGTCATCAGATCCACGAGCTCGTCGCGATCAGCGCCAAGTTCTTCACGAACGACAACAAGAAGACGCTCGTACTCGCATCGAGCGCCGAAGAGAAGCGCGACGTCAATCAGACCAGCGCACTGGGCCCTCTGTCGACATGCATGCGCCAGGGGAACCAGGCGACTTGCCGTACGCGGTAGGTTGCCCTGCGTTTACTCGTGAGCTGCGGCAAGTCCAGTGGCCCAGCATGAAGAACTTCAAGCCAGACGTACCAGAGAAGTACGATGGCAAGTCGCATCCGTCGGAGTTCCTCAACATCTACACCATCGCGGTGCAGGCTGCCGGGGGACGTGACGACAAGATCCTTGCCAACTACTTCTCGCTGGTGCTCAAGCCCAACGTCAGGTCCTGGCTCATGCACTTGCCGGACAACTCCATATCCTCCTGGGCAGACCTTTGCCATCAGTTTGTCGGCGCCTTTACAGGCGGCCACAAACCTCATGGCCAAGAAAGTGACCTTCATCTGCTCGCCCAGAAGGAAGGAGAGCCTCTGCGCAAGTACATTCAGAGATTCAGCCGTGTACAGCACAACATCCCAGATGTCCACCCTGCCGCGGTCATCAGCGCGTTTCATCAAAACGTGCGTAACCGCAGGATGCGGGAGGAGATGGCGATGTGCAAGATCAGAGATGTCAGTGAGCTATATGCCCTGGCCAACAAGTGTGCACGTGCTGAGGAAGGGAGGAGACTCCCCGGAGAGAATATAGGAGCAGGAGGATCTGACAGTGAGGATGCTGCCCCGGCAAAGAAAAACCGGCGGCGGAACAGGAAGAAGAAAGGCAAAGACGTGCTAGTCGTTGAGCAGTCCGGCAACGAAGGTGGCGCCAATAAAGCCAAAGTTGGTAGCTCCGGCAAGGAGGTTGCCGCATGCACCAACTGCCAGGCTGTGGCAGTCGCCGACAAGCAGGACGGCACCGACAAGCAGTACTGCAAGATCCACCGCACCAAGGGCCATGACCTCCAGAGCTGCAAGAAGGTCGAGCAGCTTGTCCAGCAACAAAAGGCTGAGTACGAGCGACGCGACAAGGAGAGGGCCCAAGGCGGCGATGAAGAATCCGGCAAGAAGCGCGCCGGCCGGGGAGGACGCCGCGGCAAGGCCAAGCAGCGGCAAGGAGACAGACCTCCCCGCGGCCGCGACAAGGACGAAGATGACGACGACGACGAAGACATGGACGATGTCGAGACCAGCGAGCAGGAGTTTCAGAAAGCCATAGAGGTCTTGTGCGTTGACGGTGGTGCTTCTCTACATACTTCGCACCGCCAGCTTAAGCAGTGGGTGTGGGAAGTCAATGCAGCAGAACCACCCGTCGAATCACGCAAGCTTCTGAAATGGTCCAGCATGCCTATCATCTTTGATATTGAGGACCACCCTGATCGCACAACTGCAGTCGGGTGCTTGCCGATGTTGGTTTCACCAACTATCCACAACCTCAAGGTCACTAAGATGCTAGTTGACGGCGGGGCCGGCTTGAGCCTGATCTCCTCCACTGTACTCCAGAAACTCCAAATCCCTGACAGCGAACTCGAAGAGACTGGCACATTCCAAGGAATCAACCTGGGAAGGAGCAAGCCGAAGGGGAAGGTCACATTGCCAGTAACGTTTGGCAGCGAGCTGAACTTCAGGACTGAGAGGGTCACTTTTGACGTTGCCGATATTCCATTGCCTTACAATGGGATACTTGGCCGTCCAGCACTCGCCAAGTTCATGGCAGCCTCTCACTACGCATACAACATGCTAAAGATGCCAGGCCCGATAAGCGTCATCTCTGTCCCCGGCGACAAGAAGGATGCCCTTATCTGCGCCGACAAGATCTACCAGGAAGCGGCAGCTGCAACAGACCGCAAGTCACTTGCCGCTGAAGCTCCCGGGGGGAAGAAGACCAAGTCCGGCAAGAGTTCTGATGCCCACTCCGGCAAGCGCACCTCCTCGGAGTGCTGCGCTGCCGTCGAGGAGGCACCATCGAGCTCCACCGGCAAGTGTAAGAAGACGATGGCAGCTCCGCCAGAGATGAAAAAGGTGTCCGCAAAGGAGGACGGCGCTGCTGGTACCTTCACCATCAGTGCCACTCTCGACCCTAAATAGGAAAGCGCGCTCATTGCCTTCCTGTGGGCGAATGTCGATGTGTTTGCGTGGCAACCGTCTGACATCCCCGGTGTTCCCAGGAAAGTAATTGAGCACCACCTTGCCGTTTGTCCTCATGCGCGGCCCGTCAAGCAGAAGGTCAGGAAGCAAGCAGTGGAGCACCAAGAATTCATTGCAGAAGAGATCAAGAAATTGGAAGCAGCAGGCCTTGTCAGAGGAGTGCTCCATCCTACGTGGTTGGCCAATCCTGTAGTCGTGCGTAAGGCAAACGGGAAATGGAGACTTTGTATCGATTTTACCGATGTTAACAAAGCTTGTCCCAAAGACCCATTTCCTTTGCTGCGCATTGACCAGATTGTTGACTCCACAGCCGGATGTGATTTGCTTTCATTTCTTGACGCATACTCAGGATATCATCAGATCTTCATGGCAGAAGAGGATGAGGAGAAGACCGCATTTATTACTCCATGTGGCACGTACTGCTTCGTACGGATGCCTTTCGGATTAAAAAATGCTGGTTCAACATTTGCAAGAGTATTCCATGTCGCTCTTGAGCCACAAATACACAGAAATGTGGAGGCCTACATGGATGACATAGTGGTCAAGAGCAAGGACAGAGCAACTCTGATTCAAGATTTAGACGAGACCTTTGCAAATCTGCGCAAGATCAGCCTCAAGCTCAACCCAGAGAAGTGTGTGTTTGGAGTCCCCTCCGGCAAGCTTCTCGGGTTCTTCGTATCTCAGCGAGGAATTGAAGCCAATCCCGACAAGATCAAGGCCATTGAGCAGATTGAAGCACCAAAGCGCGTCAAGGATGTACAAAGACTTGCCGGTTGCATGGCTGCTCTCAGCAGGTTTATCTCTAGGTCTGCTGAGCGCGCCCTGCCATTTTTCAAATTATTGAAAAAGGCAGGTCCAATGAAATGGACTCCGGAAGCGGAGGCTGCGCTGCAAGACTTGAAGAGATACCTGTCCTCCCCTCCAATACTTGTCGCACCTAAGCCACAAGAGAAGTTGCTGCTGTATATAGCGGCAACCAATCAAGTGGTTAGTGCTGCATTAGTAGCGGAAAGGGAGGCAGATGACGAGCCAGCAACCACGGCAGGCACATCCAGCGACAAGCAGGGGGCTTCCCCGACAAGCTCTGGTCCCGACAAAGATGAATCTGCGCAGATGCACGAGGAAATACAGAAGAAAATGGTGCAGCGCCCAGTTTAGTTTGTCAGCTCCCTTCTGCAGGGGGCTAGGTCAAGGTACTCTAGCGTGCAGAAATTGCTTTTCGGCCTTCTCATGGCCTCGAGAAAGCTACGCCATTACTTCCAAGCACATGAGATCACAGTTGTCACTCGCTTTCCGCTGAAGAGGATACTACAGAATCCAGAAGCGACAGGCAGGATTGTTGAGTGGGCACTGGAATTGTCAAGCTTTGGCCTTAAGTTTGAGAGTACTTCAACTATCCAAAGCAGAGCATTGGCAAAATTCATAGCAGAATGGACACCAACACCAGATGAAGAAATTCCAGAAACAAGCATCCCCGTCAAGGAAGCAAGCAAAGAGTGGCTAATGTACTTTGATGGTGCCTTTTCGCTACAAGGCGCCGGCGCTGGCGTGCTGCTTGTCGCACCCACCGGAGAGCACCTCAAGTACGTAGTCCAGATGCATTTTCCCAAGGAGCAAGCAACAAACAATACTGCAGAGTATGAAGGCTTGCTTGCCGGTCTCAGGATCGCGACAGACCTTGGGATCAAGAAGCTCATTGTCAGGGGTGACTCACAGCTTGTCGTCCCTCAAGTAAACAAGAATTATCAGAGTCCGTTGATGGAAGCTTACGTCAACGAAGTGAGAAAGCTAGAAGAGCACTTTGACGGCCTACAGATGGAGCATGTTCCAAGAGCTCAGAACACCATTGCCGATGGCCTGTCAAAGTGCGCCGCACTTAAGTTACCTGTGGAACCAGGGATTTTTGTGCTCAAGCTGACTCAACCATCTGTAAAGCCATCAACTGGACAGAGCAAAAAGAGGAAGTTGATTTCTGGTGACTATTTGCCGGCAGAGCTCCCCGAAGCCACCGCCGAGAAGGTCCCCAAGATCAACGCCAAGAACGCTGAGGGGCAATCTGCTCCGGCAAGCCCTAGGGTTTGTTCCGTTGAAGCAGAGGCTCCCGACAAGTTTTGCTCTGGCAAACTTGCCGGGGAACGTCGAGCTTCGGCAGAACCGCAGATTCTTGCCGTAGAAGCGGACTTTCCCGCAGCAACAGATTTGCCTTGCGCTGAGGAGCAATCTGCTCCGGCAAGCCCTAGGGTTTGTTCCGTTGAAGCAGAAGCTCCCGACAAGTTTTGCTCCGGCAAGCTTGCCGGGGAACGTCAAGCTCCGGCAGAGCCGCAGATTCTCGCCGTAGAAGCGGATGTTCCCGCAGCAGCAGATTTGCCTTTAGTCCTTGTTGTCGAGCCACAAGCTCCAGCATGGGCACAGCAAATTGTCCGTTTCCTTCAGACAGGAGAACTTCCCGAAGAGCAAGAAGAAGCGGAAAGAGTAGCCCGGCAGTCAAGTATGTACCAGTTTGTCGACAAGGCACTGTACAGAAGAAGACTCAACAGTGTGAAATTGAAGTGTATTCACCGGGAAGACGGACAAAAGCTGTTGGCAGAGATACATGGAGGCATATGTGGACACCACATTGGCGCAAGAGCACTTGTCGGCAAAGCATTCCGGCAAGGATTCTTTTGGCCGACAGCCCTCCAGGATGCAACTGCACAAGTAACCAAGTGTGAAGCGTGCCAGTTCCATTCCAAGCAGATACACCAACCAGCTCAAGCTCTCCAGACGATCCCTTTATCCTGGCCATTTTCGGTCTGGGGGCTCGACATCCTCGGCCCCTTCCACCGAGCAGTCGTGGGCTTTGAGTACTTGTAAGTTGCAATCGACAAGTTCACAAAGTGGCCGGAAGTGGAACCAGTGAGGAAGGTGACAGCACAGTCAGCAGTCAAGTTCTTCAGGTCGATTGTTTGCCGCTTCGGGATCCCTAACAGGATAATCACCGACAACGGTACGCAATTCACGAGCCGCACCTTCATGCAGTACGTCCAAGATCTTGGCGCCAAGGTCTGCTTCGCTTTCGTTGCTCACCCGAGAAGCAACGGTCAAGCGGAGAGGGCAAATGCTGAAGTGCTGCGCGGGCTCAAGACCAGAACTTTCGACAGGCTGCACAAGTGCGGAAGAAACTGGATCGAGGAGCTGCCGATGGTTCTTTGGTCGATCAGGACGACGCCAAATCGAGCCACTGGCCAGACACCTTTCGCTCTAGTCTATGGAGCAGAGGCAGTTATCCCCACGGAACTCGTATACGGGTCACCTCGAGTGCTCGCTTATGATGAGCTTGAGCAAGAGCAGCTGCGACAAGATGACGTGCTGCTCCTTGAGGAAGATCGTCTTCAGGCTGCTGTGCGAGCTGCTCGCTATCAGCAAGCTTTGTGCCGCTACCATAGCCGCAAAGTTAACGCCAGAAGTCTCGAGGAAGGCGACCTTGTTCTTCGGCGTGTTCAGTCCGCCAAGAATTCCAACAAGTTGACGCCGAAGTGGGAAGGCCCTTACCGGGTGAAACGAGTCACTAGGCCTGGCGCTGTCTGCCTTGAGACCGAAGATGGCATTCCGGTGAGCAACTCCTGGAACATTGAGCATCTTCGTAAGTTTTACCCGTAAGGCGCGGTTGCCGGAACCTGTTCCGGCAACCACCTTTTGTACAAGTCTTGCCGCTGTTGCATGTAATCCTTTGTACAAAGCCGGGCGCAGACCCCGTGCACAAGTAAAGTTAATATGCTCCGCGCATCTTGTCAATTTCATGCTTTCTATATTTTGCATGTGTGATCTGACACTTTGTGCAGCATCTACTCCCCGGTAAGCAATAACGAGCCATAAGGCTCCATATCTGTATTTTCTCTTCTT
>NC_057800.1:552483026-552518510 GCF_018294505.1 Triticum aestivum | reverse complement strand
ATGGACCAGGCGTCGTTCAAGGATTTCGCCTTGCCGGGAAGCAAACAACAGAAAAGATAAGTTGCCAAAGTTTGAGCAGTCAGATTTTTTAAATTTTTAGGTTATCTCCCTTGAACGACCGTGCTTTGTATGGAAAACCTGTGCGCGGAGGAACCAGCTCGTAGCTAGTGGCGCTCTTACTTTGTTTCGAGTCCGCTCAACAACTTAAGTGAGCTGCGACTAGTTGTCGCGCCCTTACTTTGTTTCGAGTCCGCTCAACAACTTAAGTGAGTTGCGACTAGTTGCGACAAGGTTTCTTGTTGGCAGCGGCACCGCCAGCAGGCTGCTGACGTCCCGCACTCAGCGCTCGCGGCTAAGGTGCCCGCGCCGGAAAGTTCCCTAAAAGCATAGGGTAAAAGCATACAAAGCAAGGAGTCAAGTAAAGGGAATAACATTGCAAGCATTGCCCAAAATAAAATTATATTACAAAATAGCTTGTCGCAGCTCTAACAGATCGTTTTCATAACTTGATCGACAACGACAAGAAAAAGGAGGAAACGGGCGGCCTAGTCTGCGCGATCGCCCTCAATCCTCTTGATCCCGCTCACCTTGTCCACAATGGGTGCGACAAGGGCCTTGAGCTCCTCTAGATCGGCATCCGGCGGCAAGGTCCTGAGGACATTGGTGAGGCGGAGGCCCGGGTTGCGGAAGGCCACCTTCATCAACACCTTCTGAAGGGCTCCCACGCAGATCTTGCGCGACTCGTCGGCGAGCTGCTTTGGGATCCTCTCCCGGAGTCGTTGGAGGGCCGTTGCCACGCTTTTGAAGAACAGGGTGAGCTTGGCGCTGGGCTGGAGGCTCTCGTCGGAGGGATACCCGAGATCCACCATCCCCAGCTGCGCCAGCTCCCTGTCGATATCCGCGGCAACATTCACCAGACTCTCCGTCCAATGCTCCACAGTCTCCCTGAAGGCATTTTGGGTGGCGGCAACACTCTCTAGCAGTGCCTTGTCGGCCTTGATCTCCTCCCTCAAGGCCGCCTCCTGCTTCTTGGCGCTGTCCAATGTCTTGGTCATAGCGGTCAGCTTCAACTCAAGACCCGTGTTGGAGTCCTTGGCGGCGCTGAGCTCTTTGCTCTTCTCGGCGAGAGCGGCCTCCAGCTGCGCCACCCTCGTCTCCAACTCCTTCTTGGCGGCCTCAGCGACGGCGGCAGCATCCTCCGCTTGCTTGAGGGCTCCGCCAAGTCTTTCCTCGCGCGCGGCAAGCTCCTCCTCGTGGGCGTCAAGATTAACCTTCCGCTGCGCCAGCTCGCCCTCCTCCGCGGCTAGCTTCACAACGGCAAGTCGCTGCCGCTCTTCGGCTTTAGCCTTCTCAAGGAGGAAGGCCTTATGCGCTTCAGCGAGCTGCTCCCGCTCCTCCGCCAGGGACCGGAGGGCTTTCGGTGGAAACCCCCGAGCTCTTCCGCGCGCTTCTCGATATCAGCTCCCGCCTTCACGACAAGCGCCTCGCGGGATTCCAACTTGGCTTGCCGCGCGCGGTAGAGCGACATCAACTTCCGCAGCAGCCGCTCTTCTTCGAGCTCGTTGCTGCTGTTGCTTGGCGCGTCAACCACCGTCAACCCAGCGGAGGCGAGCACTTCCCCGTCGAAGATCTCTCCCTCGACCGGCGCTCTAGAGCTTGACGCCCAGGGGAGGTTGATGAAGACGTCCTCGCCGGCCTTCAAGTAGACGCCAGGCTGGGGCTCTTCGGAGCCGGGCGCTGCGGCAGTGGCGGACGGGTCGACGGTCGGTGTAGCGCCTGGCGCTCCTGCGGCCTCAGGGCCGTCAGTGCGATCGCCAGACCCCTCGCCAGCTGCTGCGGCGGCAGCCTTGGCGGCCTCTGCGCCGGCGGAATCGCCAGCGCCGGCTGCTTCTTCGGCGGCAACCTCGGTCTCCATCGGCTCCGTAGCAGATGGATCTGACAGCCGGAAAGGGGAGAAGAGTCAAGCAAAAATCCAATAAAAAGAAGATCAAGAAAAGAAGAACCCAAGGGAAGTTTTGAAGCAAGAGGAGTACCTGCACCAGGTTCTGTAGTCGTAGTCTCCGCCGTCGGGGGGCCGCTGGTGCTGTCCCTTGCCGGAGAACCCTCCCTTGCCGGAGACTTCTCCCTTACCGGGAAGCCCTCCCTTGCCGGAGAGTTCTCCCTGGTCGGGGGATCCTCCCTTGGCTCCTGGTGAGGCTGCTCTGCTCCTACACAAATCAACAAGCAGATATCAGCAAAGACAAGTACCCATGCGCGCCTCACAGCGGAAAGTAAACCATATACTTACGCTGGGGGCTGCTCTGGAAAAGGGTTGCCGGGTCCGGCAAGGTTGTCTCGGGCGCGCCCCCCGCCGTCGCGGTGGGTTCGTCCTCGATGACAATCACCGGTACCTTGGCCCTCTTTGCTGCTCTCTGGGCCAGAGTCCTAAAGAGGAACAAGTTCAGAGAAAAGCAAGTGAGAAACAAGACAAACAACAAGAATTGAAGAACTGCAAGTACAGCAAGAGAAGCTTACTCTTCTTCTTCTTCCTCGTCGGAGCTGAACGCGGAGAAGTCGAAGTCCAGCGCGCGCCCGGCGTGAGGAGGCGGAGGAAAAGCTTCCCTTGGCCGCTTGGCGGGAGCAGTGGCGGTGGTCTGAGATGACCCCGCTCCGGCTACCGGCGCGGCGTGAGCAGCGGCAGGAACTAAAGCGGTGGTCCGGCTAGACTCCGCTCCAGTTGCCGTTGCCACATGAGGTGCTCCCGCGGCAACGGTGGTTGCCGCAGTGGAGCGCGTCACGCGGCGTGGCGACTGTTGACCCGCTTGCCGCTCCGCCATGTCACCGGCCTTGCGGAGATGCCTTCTTGGTGGGGATGGAGGCTCTGCTTGCGGCGAGCTGCCTGAAGATGAGGAGGAAGAAGAGTTGATGTCCAGCGAGCCGCTCATATCCTTGGCGGGCTCGCTTGGCTCGGTGTCACGCCCGGCAAGTTCCTTCTTGCCGGCGGGCTCCCCTCGCTCGGCACGGCTTGCCGCCTCTGCTGCCTCTGCCTCCTCCATGGTGAATCCAAAGACGCCCGCGGCTGCGGCTGCCGCTGCCTCTTCCACCCTAGTGGCGATGAGTGCAAACTCCGCATCGGTGGTGTCGCGGGTGAGGCCATCCTTCTCGTCAGAGCGGATCGGCACTTCCACCAAGTCATCGAAGAACTGCTGCACAACGTCGTCTGCGGGCTCCTGCCAAGTTGGCACAATTCCGTGCGAGTCGCACTCCGGCATCATTGCACGGATGCGGTCGAGCGAGGAATTGTTGCACAGCGGAACGACGCCCCCCGGCAACCTGAAGACCTCGGGATGTTGGGGGCCATACTTGAACAGCTCCTGCAGCATCGCGTGGAGCTCCAGGATAGTGAAGTTGTAGTTGAGGCCCGGCCGCAGCCTCATGATATCTGCCGCATTCTTGAACTCCCAAGTGGGCCTCCCTCGTTCCTGCAGGGGGGCGATGCGGCGGCGAAGAGAGTCTGCGCCAACAGCGCCTACAGTAAGCCCGGCAAGCCTGAGGTGTAGGATCCGGGTGACAGCAATCTTCAGCCTGTCGTCTTCCGGGGCCACGTCACTCCAATCGTTGCCGCATGCTACTGGGGTTTTGCGCCGGGTGGTGAATGGCTGCGGGTTCTCCTCGTCAATCCAGCACCAGTCTGCTCTCCACTCCTCCCACTTGCCGCGGAATTCTCCCTCCAGATACGTTTCCTTCTTGCCGGCCCTTGAGATCCAGGCGATTCCGCCGGATAGGGGCTCCCCTCTCTCTACTCGGGGTATGAAGAAGTGGCGAAAGAGGGCTACGTTGGGATGGACTCCGACAAAGTTTTCGCAGAGATGTGCGAAAACTGCCATGGTCAGAACAGCATTGGGGGTGAAGTCAAGGAGGTGGAATCCATAGGTATTCATGATGTCGCAGAAGAATTCAGAGAAGGGCGGGCAGAGCCCGCAGTAGAAGAACAATGCGAAGAAGGGGTATCCGTTTGGGGCCTTCTTCCAAGCGGCAGCGGGGAGTACCTTCGTGCGTGGATGCGCGCGCGTCTCCCTCGACCAGAAGAGGTAGTAGTTCTCCCTCAGCTCCTTCACGGCAAGCTTGGGGGGGAAGACGGCCCGCTCCTTCCGCAGCGCCGCAAGCCGCTGCGCCTCGGTCGACTGCACGACCTTCCCCTTGTCGGCTTTTGGAGCCATGGCGGAAGTGGTGGAGGGGGTCGACGGCGTTGGTGGTACTGGTGGTGATGGGGGGGCGGAGCGCTGCTCTCTCTCTCAGTTTTGGGAAGGCGAGGGGGCGGAGGAGATTTCCGAGATTGGAAGCAGCAACGGGC
The DNA here is from genome assembly GCF_018294505.1 of Triticum aestivum. Taxonomy (NCBI): domain Eukaryota; kingdom Viridiplantae; phylum Streptophyta; class Magnoliopsida; order Poales; family Poaceae; genus Triticum; species Triticum aestivum. The sequence goes on along the minus strand of NC_057800.1, from coordinate 552,514,177 downwards.
AAATGGGCGAACTGCCCCTGTTTCCTCTGCTTATAAAGAGGGAGGGGGCGGACGTTTCGCATTTCCGAATAAAGAAACCACCCACGATCTCTCCCACGATGCTGCATTCAATGCGTGCCATTCGGGGAGGGCGCGGTGGATACGGAGAGAGATACGGCGTAACCTAGGCCGCGCATGCCCGTGCCCTGTTTTGGGCCTGGCCCAACAGCACTCGGCACCGTGTATGGCCCAGGCCCGGGGGCTCCTGTCGGTGTACTAGAGTAGGGGTACCCTAGTATCCCGAACTTGTGCACAGGCAGTCGCAGCGTCCCGCGGCAAGGCTTGCCGGGTGACCGCTAAGGTCCTCCGTGGTTCCTTTGGAGCCATTCAAGAACAAAGTGTCCAAGGCAAGGCGCTTAAGGAGACAAGACCCCGGCAAGAGGAGCTTGCCGGGAAGGCCACCCAAGGCATCTCAAGAAACTTGCCGCGGTGCACCTCGCGTCCCGGCAAGGCCCGGTGAGCGACAAGCTCCCGGACGCGACAAGACAACGACCGCGGCAAGGCGCTTGCCGCGGCAAGCCACCACTCCGCGCCCGCGCTCCAGCACATCCACCAACGTGTCGCTCTGGGACCCTTCCAGGCGTACGTGGCGGGAGGCTGTGCAGCCAGGGGTGCACGGTGGCAAGCGGCGCTGACCAGATTGCCATCGTGGCGAGCAGTGGCGTCCCTGACGGTCCCTTTTGCACTGTTTAGGCGACACAGACGGGCATTTAATGCCCTTGTCCCCTGCCGTCAGGGTTAGGTATGATACACTATAGCAGGTAGTTGTACCTACCGCAACACCTTTACATTTTTACCCTTGTCTACGTTGCCACCTGTCGGTGACCCCTTGAGCATATAAAATGAGGCCCATGCGCAACGTAGAGGGAGTTGGCTGGTTAGCGAGTTAGCTAGCTAGCTAGCTCAGGGAACACTCACGCTCGGTCTGGCTAGCCGCTGGAGTGTACCGTAGCATTCCGCGCTCCCGAGCAAGAGATCAATACAAACCACAAAGCAGGAGTAGGGTTTTACGCATCCATGCGGCCCGAACCTGGGTAAACTGCTCGCGTGCTTCGCCTCGATCTGCTCTTTGCGCAACCTCCGCCCTCACCGAATCGAAAGGGACTCGGCCCGCCGGTCCCATAGGTGTTCGTGGATCAGTCCCCCGACAAATTCCTCACGTCTAGCAATTTATTTTAGAATTTTTGGAGTTCCAGATCTTGCGCTAGCTACAGATTACTACAGACTGTTCTGTTTTTGACAGATTCTGTTTTTCGTGTGTTGTTTGCTTATTTTGATGAATCTATGGCTAGTAAAATAGTTTATAATCCATAGAGAAGTTGGAATACAGTAGGTTTAACACGAATATAAATAAAGAATGAGTGCATTACAGTACCTTGAAGTGGTCTTTTGTTTTCTTTCGCTAACGGTGCTCACGAGTTTTCTACTTTAAGTTTTGTGTTGTGAAGTTTTCAAGTTTTGGGTGAATTCTTGTGATGGATTATGGAACAAGAAGTGGCAAGAGCCTAAGCTTGGGGATGCCCATGGCACCCCCAAGATAATCCAAGGAGACCAAAAAGTCAAAGCTTGGGGATGCCCCGAAAGGCATCCCCTCTTTCGTCCACTTCCATCGGTAATTTACTTGGAGCTATATTTTTATTCACCAACATGATATGTGTTTTGCTTGGAGCGTCTTTTATGATTTGAGTCTTTGCTTATTAGTTTACCACAATCATCCTTTCTGTACACACCTTTTGAGAGAGCCATACATGATTTGGAATTTGATAGAATACTCTATGTGCTTCACTTATATCTTTTGAGCTTTATAGTTTTGCTCTAGTGCTTCACTTATATCTTTTAGAGCACGGTGGTGGATTTGTTTTATATAAACTATTGTTCTCTCATGCTTCACTTAGATTATTTTGAGAGTCTTAATAGCATGGTAATTTTCTTAAAATCCTAATATGCTTGGTATGCAAGATTAATAATAAAACTTTCGCATGAGTGTGTTGAATACTAAGAAAAGTTTGATGCTTGATGATTGTTTTGAGATATGGAGGTAATAATATCAAAGTCATGCTAGTTGAGTAGTTGCTAAATTGAGAAATAATTGTGTTGAGGTTTGCAAGTCCCGAAGCATGCACGTATGGTAAACTTTATGCAACAAATTTGAAACATGAGGTGTTATTTGATTGTCTTCCTTATGAGTGGCGGTCGGGGACGAGGGATGGTCTTTTCCTACCAATCTATCCCCCTAGGAGCATGCGCGTAGTGCCGAGGTTTTTGATGACTTGTAGATTTTTGCAATAAGTATGTGAGTTCTTTATGACTAATGTTGAGTCCATGGATTATACGCACTCTCACCCTTCCATCCTTGCTAGCCTCTTCGGTACCGTGCACTGCCCTTTCTCACATTGAGAGTCGGTGCAAACTTCGCCGGTGCATCCAAACCCCGTGATATGATACGCTCTTTCACACATAAACCTCCTTATATCTTCCTCAAAACATCCACCATACCTACCTATTATGGCATTTCCATAGCCATTCCGAGATATATTGCCATGCAACTTTCCATCATTCCGTTCATCATGACACATTCATCATTGTCATATTGCTTAGCATGATCATGTAGTTGACATAGTATTTGTGGCAAAGCCACCGTTCATAATTATTTCATACATGTCACTCTTGGATCATTGCATATCCCGGTACACCGCCGGAGCCATTCATATAGAGTCATCTTTGTTCTAGTATCGAGTTGTAATCATTGAGTTGTAAATAAATAGAAGTGTGATGATCATCATTATTAGAGCATTGTCCCAAGTGAGGAATACAAAAAAAGGCCATAAAAAAAGAGAAAGGCCATAAAAAAAGAGAAGGCCCAAAAAATGAGAGAAAAAGAGAGAAGGGACAATGTTACTATCCTTTTACCACACTTGTGCTTCAAAGTAGCACCATGATCTTCATAGTAGAGAGTCTCTCATGTTATCACTTTCATATACTAGTGGGAATTTTTCATTATAGAACTTGGCTTGTATATTCCAACAATGGGCTTCCTCAAGTGCCCTAGGTCTTCATGAGCAAGCAAGTTGGATGCACACTCACTAGTTTCTTTTGTTGAGCTTTCATACATTTATAGCTCTAGTGCATCCGTTGCATGGCAATCCCTACTCCTTGCATTAACATCAATCGGTGGGCATCTCCATAGCCCATTGATTAGCCTCGTTGATGTGAGACTTTCTCCTTTTTTGTCTTCTCCACATAACCCCCCTTCATTATATTCTATTCCACCCATAGTGCTATGTCCATGGCTCATGCTCATATATTGCGTGAAAGTTTATAGGTTTGAGATTACTAAAGTATGAAACAATTGCTTGGCTTGCCATCGGGGTTGTGCATGATGAGAGCATTCTTGTGTGATGAAAATGAAACATGACTAAACTATATGATTTTGTAGGGATGAACTTTCTTTGGCCATGTTATTTTGAGAAGACATAATTGCTTAGTTAGTATGCTTGAAGTATTATCATTTTTATGTCAATATGAACTTTTGTCTTGAATCTTTCGGATCCAAATATTCATACCACAATTAAGAAGAATTACGTTAAAATTATGCCAAGTAGCACTCCGCATCAAAAATTCTATTTTTATCATTTACCTACTCGAGGACGAGCAGGAATTAAGCTTGGGGATGCTTGATACGTCTCCAACGTATCTATAATTTTTGATTGCTCCATGCTATATTATCTACCGTTTTAGACATTATTGGGCTTTATTATCCACTTTTATATTATTTTGGGGACTAACCTATTAACCGGAGGCCCAGCCCAGAATTGCTGTTTTTTGCCTGTTTTAGGGTTTCGAAGAAAAGGAATATCAAACGGAGTCCAAACAGAATGAAACCTTCGGAAACGTGATTTTCTCATCAGATAAGATCCACGAGACTTGGACCCTCCATCAAGAAAGCCACGAGGTGGTCACGAGGGTGGAGGGCGCGCCCCCTAGGACGCGCCCCCTACCTCGTGGGCCCCTCGAAGCTCCACCGACGTACTTCTTCCTCCCATATATATCCATGTATCCCCAAACGATCAGATACGGAGCCAAAAACCTAATTCCACCGCCGCAACTTTCTGTATCCACGAGATCCCATCTTGGGGCCTGTTTCGGAGCTCCGCCAGAGGGGGCATCGATCACGGAGGGCTTCTACATCATCATCCAAGCCCCTCCGATGAAGTGTGAGTAGTTTACTTCAGACCTACGGGTCCATATCTAGTAGCTAGATGGCTTCTTCTCTCTTTTTGGATCTCAATACAATGTTCTCCCCCTCTTTTGTGGAGATCTATTTGATGTAATCTTCTTTTTGCGGCGTGTTTGTTGAGACCGATGAATTGTGGGTTTATGATCCAGTCTATCTATGAATAATATTTGAATCTTCTCTGAATGCTTTTATGTATGATTGGTTATCTATGCAAGTCTCTTCGAATTATCAGTTTGGTTTGGCCTACTAGATTGGTTGTTCTTGCCATGGGAGAAGTGCTTAGCTTTGGGTTCAATCTTGTGGTGTCCTTTCCCAGTGACAGAAGGGGCAGCAAGGCACGTATTGTATTGTTGCCATCGAGGATAACAAGATGAGGTTTTTATCATATTGCATGAAACTATCCCTCTACATCATGTCATCTTGCTTAAGGCGTTACTCTGTTTTTAACTTAATACTCTAGATGCATGCTGGATAGCGGTCGATGAGTGGAGTAATAGTAGTAGATGCAGAATTGTTTCGGTTTACTTGTCTCAGATGTGATGCCTATATACATGATCATACCTAGATATTCTCATAACTATGCTCAATTCTGTCAATTGCTCAACAGTAATTTGTTCACCCACCGTAGAATACTTATGCTCTTGAGAGAAGCCACTTGTGAAACCTATGGCCCTCGGGTCTCTTTCTCATCATATCAATCTCCATCACTTTATTATTGCTTTGCTTTTACTTTTTACTTTGCATCTCTATATCAAAAATACCCAAAATATTATTTATCATCTCTATCAGATCTCACTTTCGTAAGTGACCGTGAAGGGATTGACAACCCCTAAGCGTGTTGGTTGCGTTGAGCTATTGTTTTTGTGTAGGTACGAGGGACTCGAGCGTAGCCTCCTACTGGATTGATACCTTGGTTCTCAAAAACTGAGGGAAATACTTATGCTACTTTGCTGCATTATCCCTTCCTCTTCGGGGAAATCCAACACAGTGCTCAAGAGGTAGCAATAGGGAGTATGAGAAAATTAAATAGCAGTTGAGGATAAAGGCTTTAGAAGAACTGACTTACATTAACAGTTAACACCGGCTTTTATATTTCCCTTCTCCATGTCAAGGGAAGGATAACTCAAGAATTTCAGCACAAAATCTTCTTCATAAGCATTGCATGTACTCTACATTTTGTAGAGAGTAATTATAGATATGATAATACTGGAAGGGATAGAGGATAATGAAGATAAGATGCAGATTGATGCTACATAATCAACTACCAATCCCTGGAAGTACAAGCTTTACAGGACAAAATGTACTGACAAGTGCAATGGGCTACACTTCTGCACTGGCATTGTCTGTGTATTCTACTTGTTGGTAAGATTAAATATAGATCTGATCTTTTTTAGTAAATGGTGGGTGAGGGAGATAAGATGCAGAATGCTACAAAATGAACCAATCCCTTTTTCCCATAATACAAGAGTGTTTTGAACACTGGTGTACTGCACAAAACGTTCTTATATTATGGGACGGAGGGAGTAGCTATTAATGTAAGTACAGTGATAGACCACGTTCAGTCCTTACAAGAGGACTGCAGAGCTAAACCTCTTCAAAAGCATTGGGTTGATTCTAAATTTATGTAAGAGTCCATACAGATCTTATAATGTCCACCAAATGGACGATTACGAGGCTAACATGTGCAGTGATGCTACATAATCAAACATCTATGAAAGTAAGTATGGTCATACAGGGCAAGAGGTACTCATAAGAGCAATGCAGTGTGCAGTATAGTTGCGAGATTCTGTGGTCCCTTGAGAACGAATGTTCTTCTGCTAACAGTTTTCGTACAAGTGAGACATTAAGGTAAATGCAGAAATGTAGTTCAAATTGTGATGTGATATCATAGACAGTACCTTACACCGCAGCTGAGACCAATGTGTAACAAGATTATTCCAGTCACCATCGGATAAATGTAGCATCGGAGACTTTATAGAAATTTCGTTCAGAGGCTTTCCATCGAAGTGCGCTTGCCTCAGGTAGGAACGATACTTCATCAATGAGTGCTTGAAAAGCGCAACCAACCCTTGCTCGTCATCACAATCCAGTTTGCTCCTCGCCTATTTAAAAGAATGAAATCTTGTGTCTTCTGTCAGCAGAAACATATGCAGTAATGACCATGAATAACATTAGTACATTACTTACGCATAAGTTGCGGAGGAAGACTGGAAATTGTTCTGTGTCTGCGGTATAATCTTTCCATGAAGGAAAGATGCGCACAAAGTTCCTGACAACAACATAAGCTTCGTCTTCTAAACTGGGAAGAAATGGAACAGGGGTCCTATTTGCTGCAATTGGGGCTCTCTCTGGTTCAAAAAGGGATTTGGCAACTGGATTTGGTGTACTCTTTGTTGGAATGGGGGGTTTTGCGTCGTACAGCTGGTGCTATGTCAACTGGCATAATCATACTGTTTGCTGCAGTTGGGGTCTGCTGAGTTGGGGCATCAGAAATGACCAGTGTAGTAGGGCTAGAGTCTGCTAGAGTTGGGGTATTTTGTGGGTCAGGTGATATTGCAACTACACCTAATGGGCTATTTGATTTATCAGGTGCCACTACCTTTTCCAAATACTTTGCTTGTGCTCCTCCATGATCAGCAATCGTCCTCTTCCTTTTGAACGTCTAATACACAAGAACAACATTTGAATGGATAAATATGGTATGATGACAGATGGAATATGTACTGAAAATGGATAGGCAGGGCGTATTCACATACACGATGTGTAAACTAAGCTAATGGTAGTTCAACAAAGTAGAAGCAATGCAAAGCATCAGTTGCAAGATATGTGCGAGCAATGTAACCTTGGAAAGTTAGAGCAAGTACCTTGATGGGTGAATAAGATAGGGCATCTTCCTCTGACTCCTCCACTAGGGAGATACATTGACTTAGGTCTCCCTCTAGCTCAGAATCACTGTTAGGATCATATTCTAAGCATGAATTTGTAGGTGGAGAGCATTTGCATTGCATTGCATCCAGACTTGATTTCAGTCCCTTAATGCCAAGTTTGACAACCATGGCATTGTTCTGCTTTATTCTTTTCATGCGCGCAAGCTCATAATCATTATGATGCTGTTCAGAATCTGAGATTCATGAAAACATAAAAAGTAGTCAGATTATCTATTCCGAGGGCCGGAATTTTGAAAACCCTGTGAACTTTAGAGGTACTAAAGATTACCGAAATACATCTGAACCATTAAGTGTAGGTAGCACTGAGCACACAACAAACCCTAATGACAGTCCTGCCTAATGAGTAATGAATCAATTAGAAAATGGGTGATGAGGAGTGGCTGCTGACTGTTGAGGACGTCTCTCAGGATAAATCGGGTTGGCTTGGTGGGTGCTGCACGCCTGAGCCCTGAACGGACTGGGAAGGTAGGCACGGTGGCGCGCCCGGGCAGCGGTGACGCTGTTGGGCGAGCGGCTCCTGGCCTCCTGTTAGTCCGGTGTCTCCTCCTAGAGTCATGCCGTCCGGGGACGGCAAGTCGCCGGCGAGGCAGGCGGCTGGGGGCGAGTAGAGATTGGAAGCGCGTAGCAGACCAGAGGGGAATCGGGGTCTGGGACGACCCAAAATCCCAGGGTGGGCCGGCCCACCGTGGGCACCCTGTAGAGATACACACCCGAGCGGCGAACATACATTTTCAAAACTAATTTAGGAACATTTAGCTGACCAATTAAACAACTCTATTTTAATAATATCGGATTCATATTTGAACAACTAAGCTTGTTTAGCTTGATGGGTGGAGCAGTGTTATTATGACACGAAGCACGTATTCTGATCGTATAGTGATCATAAAAGGGGGAAATTCTAAGCATATTTTTTTAGCAAAAGAGGGCTTCCCCTCCGATTTCTATTAAAGAAACCACCACGGAACCAACATGATCAATTAAACCCTAAGCATGATCAATTAAATCGTATTATGGGTGTGCCATGGCAGATTTCAAGCTGCAAACCGGAGAAATGATATTTAGCATCCATTGTTTGCTTCGAACTAAGAACTAAATTCTAAGAGCTGAAAAGAAAGTAGAGTAACCAAGTTAAGATCTATTTTCTGGTTGAGATAAAAAAGTTGAGGAGATATGAATGAAGTACCACCTCTCTTGCGGCGCCGTGTAGGCATCGGGGGTGCGATGGCTGTCGGTGGCGTTGAAGCAGATCTGCGACGGTAGACGGGTGCATCGGGGGATAAGTCCCGTTGCGGTGGAAGAGAAGGTCGTGTGAGCGGCCCCGGCAAAGAGGACGACGGCACCGATGAAGTGAGAGGACGCGATGCAAGGCTATTGGTCCATTGCCGTGGATGAGAAACGTCCATCTCTAGCAGTGGACGATGCGGTCTTGGTAGGCGCTCCGGCATGGTGGAGGATGGTGGCGATGGATGTGGTGGAGGACGACGATGATGGATGGGGTGGCGGACGGAGGCTGGTGTGGGGATGTGGTGTTCTAGCGCGGACGGTGTATGAATGGGAAAATGGAGGGAGAGGTACGCGGAACCATGTTTTTGGGACGCGCCTGTCTGAAATATGGGAAAGTTACGAACTTAGCCCCCGTTTAAAATTTGGACGTCTCGTCGGTTGGGGATAAGACGGTAATCTCGCATCTCGCCAATATTTGCCCAGAGCGATTTCGGGCGAGGAGAGGGTGGTTGGCGCCCATGGTTGGCGCCCACGGTGTATGAACAGGGCTGACAGGTAGGGCGGTTGTGTCACGTCTGAGTGAAGTTACAAACCTGCCCCTATTGAAAATATTTGCCTACAGCGATTTCGGCCGAGTCGAGTTTGTTTTGCTGCCCACCGTGTATGAATGGGTAATGGAGGGAGAAACAGAGGTCTTTCGGACGAGCTTGAATCAAATGAGTTTTGCCGCCCATGTTTGACGCCCACCGTGTCGGAATGGGCTCAGAGGCGGCCGTGTCACGTCTAATTGAAGTTACTAACCTACCCCTATTTAGAGCAGTGGAAATCGGGCCGATGGATTGTTTGTGTAATGGGTAGACAGTAATTTCCATCTCCCAAACACTTGGCTTCGGGCAGCCGACGTGGGAGTGGACATTTTGCCACTTCTTTCGAATTTTGGGACAATAAGCATCCACGTTTACCCTGGCAACTAAATTTGAATCCATTTTGTATTCCTATATGAATCTTTATAAATCATTCTATGTGTTTTTATATATCTTCAAAAGGACGACAAAGATGTATTCCACTGTCATATATGAATATGGTTTACAAATGCCGATACTCAAATTCAGAAACTAGAATCCAGTTTAAGGTGAATTCGAATATTTGGAACACTTCATGTCCAACTCAAATGTCACACGCAACATAATGTGTACTCCCATTTAGATATGTACACAAGCGATGTATCAAGATTCAAATACCGAGTCAATCAACCAAGAATGTACAGAACTAACAGACATATAAACACTTATAGAGTATATGGATCAATAATATCAACTAACATACATAAGCCAGGCCGCTGTACTTTTTTTCGGCTACAACATCATCCTTTTTTAGCTAGCATCTTGGCCCTTTCCGATGCGTGCCACTTATGGTCCATCTATACTACTACTATTGCTGAATGCACATTCAACCCGATTGGCATATTTGTAGGTCTGGGACAGCAATCCAAATGAAATGTCTCCGAGTCTTATCAATTAATACAGACTTGTGCTCAAATAAAATTACAAACAAAAAAACAATTATTACATGATCTCTAAAACAAATGGTTTGATTGATTACATGAACAGGCAACACAAAGGTTATTCAACTATGGAAAGAACATTTCACCTATGATTTACCAAGTAAGAATTTAATTTCCTTTTTTCCTTCAGGACCTTAACAATCTGGTCAGTCTCAGCTTGCTTCGTTTTGAAATCCATCAAATATTTAATGGCTGTCTTGAGTACTGCTTGTGATTGTGCTGTTTGCTTCCTCAACATGTCAACTTCATCTCTAAGTGCAGAAGCAGAATCTCTTTCTACCACTAGTTTAGCCTCTAGAGCATCAGCAGTTGGCAATTCATAATGCACGATTGGGCCGGTGCCACTGTTGTGGGATGATGCAACGTCCATGGGGACCTCGCTCTTTGATCTTGGACTAACCTGTTTTGCCATTAAAGTTCCGATTGGATTCAGAAAAGTTCATGTTAGCAAAACATCTCAACTGGGAGTTATAACAGCAAACCAGTTAAACAAACAAGGAATTAAAGAGTTTCAATTGGATGCTGAAAAGTAGTTATTAACATCATTGTAACCCGTTGTTGCAGCAGCAAAGCAGTTAAACAAACAAGTAGATATTTAAGTTAAGGCAAACAGGTAATTCTTAACAGTAAGTATTAAACACATAGATAGGCGTAGTCTACAATATGATTAATAGGCTGTGCCATTATGTAATCAGTAGCAAACTAAATTAAGCCAAGCAACGTAATTGAACAATTTTGCAATAAGTGGCTAACTAAAATTCCGAGAAGCAGGTAACCGAACTTACGCTAGTTCTTTGTACAGGCACACTGCAACTTCTTTTTCGCTTACAAGGTTGTACGAAGGAGTCCATGGCATCAATTGCTTGGATACGCAGTCCCAATACTTCTTTCTTACCACACTGCATGGGTAAGTCGAATGGTTAATCTGGTAAGATGGTGCGTCCTTGATATATTATATGAGGACGTGTAGTCAGACTAGTTGTAGCCAAACACATCACACTGGCTTTTACTGTATATTTCATGCAATTACTTTTGGCATATCGAGATCTAAGCAATCTACAATAGGATGAAAAGACTAGCATCCTTCACATTATTGGCGAACTCAGTTCATAGAAACAAGCAATTCAACCATTCTGTGGGTAAATCAAAAGCGCTAGTGGAATATTTTTCACTATCCAATCATACACGCAAAAAGGGGTGACGCCACCATAGGGGCTGGTATGGGCGGCCGCCTCAGGTGGCTGGAAAGTGTGCACCTAGTTTGAGTCGTCCAGGTTGGCCCATGCTAGTTTTGTTCGTCCCAACGCACGAGCAGGCAATGTAAAAAAATGAAGAAAAATGTTTCAATTTGGATGGGCCAATAACATAAGTGCAAGGCAGGCCCTATAGCAGGCTCGCTGCCCAAACGAGCGCCTCCCATATCGATCGACAACAGGAAAAATCCCAATTCATTCGCTCCAGCCTCCAGTCTGGTTCGCTCCTAACCTAGCCGCCGCTGGACAGATCGACACAGCACTTCGTCGCGCCCTCGTTGGAGGGTGGTCGCCGGGCTTCAAGCGAATGGAAGGACAAGAAGATGAAGATCCAACCATAGGTGTAGCCTGCGTGGGAGGCAGCGGCGGCAGCACGGGCATGGCATCGAGCTTGCGCAAATGGACAGTCGCAACTTGCAAGAGTAGCATGTGCAACGAGCAGGTACATCACAACCCTGATTATTTCTAAATAAACTCTTCAATTTTTGGCCAATAGTTAAACCTGACGGTGTTGTAAAACTATTTGTATGTAGGGAATCTATGAGAAAATGAAACCAATTTCTATTTATTTTATAACTCCCCCAATCAATACTGAACTGACTGAATCTGATGTATCTAATCAAGTTTCCGGTGCAAACATACAAGCTCATATTGTTGTTGAGCCTGAAGTGTCTAATGAACAGACTGCTAATGAAGGATTTGATGCAAACATTTTACATGCTCCTGGTGATGAACATGTTGGGGAACGTAGCAGAAATTCAAAAATTTTCCTACGTGTCACCAAGATCTGTCTATGGAGAGACTAGCAACGAGGGGAAGGAGAGTGCATCTACATACCCTTGTAGATCGCTGAGCGGAAGCGTTCAAGTGAACGGGGTTGATGGAGTCGTACTCGTCATGATCCAAATCACCGATGACCAAGTGCCGAATGGACGGTACCTCCGCGTTCAACACACGTACAGCCCGGTGACGTCTCCCATGCCTTGATCCAGCAAGGAGAGAGGGAGAGGTTGAGGAAGACTCCATCCAGCAGCAGCGCAACGGCGTGGTGGTGATGGAGGAGCGTGGCAATCCTGCAGGGCTTCGCCAAGCACCGCGAGATATGAGGAGAAAGAGAGGGAGGGCTGCACCAACAGGCAGAGATCAGATCGCCTTTTATGGGCAGCCCCAGGCCTCACTATATATAGGGGAGAGGGAGGAGGGTGCGCCCCCTCTAGGGTTCCCACCCCTAGGGGGGCGGCAGCCCTAGATGGGAAAGGGGAGGCGGCCAAGAGGGGGAGAGAGGGGGCGCCCCCTAGGGTGGGCCTTAGGCCCATCTAAGCCTAGGGTTTCCCCTCTCTCCTCCTTTGCTGTGCCTTGGGCCTTGTGGGAGGCGCACCAGCCCACTTAGGGGCTGGTCCCTCACCACCCTTGGCCCATGCAAGCCTCCGGGGCATGTGGCCCCACTTGGTGGACCCCCGGGACCCTCACGGTGGTCCCGGTACGTTACCGATAAACCCCGAAACTCTTCCGGTGACCAAAACAGGACTTCCCATATATAAATCTTTACCTCTGGACCATTCCGGAACTCCTCGTGACGTCCGGGATCTCATCCAGGACTCCGAACAACATTCGGTAACCACATACAAACTTCCTTTATAACCCTAGCGTCATCGAACTTTAAGTGTGTAGACCCTACGGGTTCGGGAACCATGCAGACATGACCGAGACACCTCTCCGGCCAGTAACCAACAGCGGGATCTGGATACCCATGTTGGCTCCCACATGTTCCACGATGATCTCATCGGATGAACCATGATGTCAAGGACTTAATCATTCCCGTATACAATTCCCTTTGTCTAGCGGTATTGTACTTACCCGAGATTCGATCGTCGGTATCCCTATACCTTGTTCAATCTCGTTACCGGCAAGTCTCTTTACTTGTTCCGTAACACATCATCCCGTGATCAACTCCTTGATCACATTGTGCACATTATGATGATGTCCTACCGAGTGGGCCCAGAGATACCTCTCCGCTTACACGGAGTGACAAATCCCAGTCTCGATTCGTGCCAACCCAACAGACACTTTCGGAGATACCTGTAGTGCACCTTTATAGTCACCCAGTTACGTTGTGACGTTTGGTACACCCAAAGCATTCCTACGGTATCCGGGAGTTGCACAATCTCATGGTCTAAGGAAATGATACTTGACATTAGAAAAGCTTTAGCATACGAACTACACGATCTTTGTGCTAGGCTTAGGATTGGGTCTTGTCCATCACATCATTCTCCTAATGACGTGATCCTGTTATCAATGACATCCAATGTCCATGGTCAGGAAACCGTAACCATCTATTGATCAACGAGCTAGTCAACTAGAGGCTTACTAGGGACATGGTGTTGTCTATGTATCCACACATGTATATGAGTTTCCTATCAATACAATTATAGCATGGATAATAAACGATTATCATGAACAAGGAAATATAATAATAACTAATTTATTATTGCCTCTAGGGCATATTTCCAACAGTCTCCCACTTGCACTAGAGTCAATAATCTAGTTCACATCGCCATGTGATTAACACTCACAGGTCACATCACCATGTAACCAACATCCAAAGAGTTTACTAGAGTCAATAATCTAGTTCACATCACTATGTGATTAACACTCAATGAGTTCTGGGTTTGATCATGTTGCTTGTGAGAGAGGTTTTAGTCAATGGGTCTGAACCTTTCAGATCCGTGTGTGCTTTACAAATCTTTATGTCATCTCCTAGATGCAGCTACCACGCTCTATTTGGAGCCATTTCAAATAACTGTTCTACTTGGAGTTATTCTAAATTGTTGCTCCATTATACGTATCCGGTATCTCTACTCAGAGCTATCCGGATAGGTGTTAAGCTTGCATCGTCGTAACTCTTTACGTCGAACTCTTTATCACCTCCATAACCGAGAAAATTCCTTAGTCCACTAGTTGCTAAGGATAACTTTGACCGCTGTACTGTGATCCATTCCTGGATCACTCTTGTACCCCTTGACTGACTCATGGCAAGGCACACTTCAGGTGCGGTACACAGCATAGCATACTGTAGAGACTATGTCTTAAGCATAGGGAACGACCTTCATCCTTTCCCTCTATTCTGCCGTGGTCGAGCTTTAAGTCTTAACTTCATACCTTACAACTCAGGCAAGAACTCCTTCTTTGACTGATCCATCTTGAACACCTTCAAGATCATGTCAAGGAATGTGCTCATTTGAAAGCACCATTAAGCGTTTTTATCTATCCTTATAGATCTTGATGCTCAATGTTCAAGTAGCTTAATCCAGGCTTTCCATTGAAAAACACTTTTCAAATAACCTTATATGCTTTCCAGAAATTCTACGTCATTTCTGATCATCAATATGTCAACAACATATACTCATCAGAAATTCTATAGTGCTCCCACTCACTTCTTTGGAAATACAAGTTTCTCATAAACTTTGTATAAACCCAAAATCTTTGATCATCTCATCAAAGCGTACATTCCAACTCCGAGATGCTTACTCTAGTCCTTAAAAGGATTGCTGGAGCTTTGCATACTTATTAGCATCTTTCAAGATTGACAAAACCTTCCGGTTGTATCACATACAACCTTTCCTCAAGAAAATCATCGAGGAAACAATGTTTCGACATCCTATCTGCAAGATTTCATAAATAATGCAATAATCGCTAATATAATTCCAACAGACTCTTAGCATCGCTACGAGTGAGAAAGTCTCATCGTACTCAACTCCTTGAACTTGTCGGGAAACATCTTAACAACAAGTCGAGCTTTCTTAATGGTGACATTTACCATCATTGTCCATCTTCCTTTTAAAATCCATCTGTACTCAACAGCCTTACGACCATCAAGTAGTTCTTCCAAAGTCTACACTTTGTTTTCATACATGGATCCTCTCTCGGATTTTATGGTCTTGAGCCATTTATCGGAATCCAGGCCCACCATCGCTTCTCCATGGCTCGTAGGTTCATTGTTGTCTAGCAACATGACTTCCAAGACAGGGTTACGTACCACTTTGAAGTAGTACGCATCCTTGTCGACCTACGAGGTTTGGTAGTGACTTGATCTGAAGTTTCATGATCACTATCATAAGCTTCCACTTCAATTGGTGTAGGTGCCACAGGAACAATTTCCTGTGCCCTGCCACACACTAGTTGAAGAGACGGTTCAATAACCTCATCAAGTCTCCACCATCCTCCCACTCAATTCTTTCGAGAGAAACTTTTCCTCGAGAAAGGACCCGATTCTAGAAACAATCCTTTATTGCTTTCAGATCTGAGACAGGAGGTATACCCAACTGTTTTGGGTGTCCTACGAAGATGCATTTATCCGCTTTGGGTTCGAGCTTGTCAGCCTGAAACTTTTTCACATAAGCGTCGCAGCCCCAAACTTTTAAGAAATGGCAGCTTAGGTTTCTCTAAACCATAGTTCATACGGTGTCATCTCATCGGAATTACGTGGTGCCCTATTTAAAGTGAATGTGGTTGTCTCTAATGCCTAACCCATAAACTATCGTGGTAATTCGATAAGAGACATCATGGTATGCATCATATCCAATAGGGTGCAGTTATAATGTTCGGACACACCATCACACTATGGTGTTCCAGGCTGTATTAGTTGTGAAACAATTTCCACAATGTCTTAATTCTGTGCCAAACTCGTAATTCAGATATTCATCTCTATGACCATATCATAGATCTTCTATCCTCTTGTCACGACGATCTTTCAACTTCACCCTGAAATTACTTGAACCTTTCAATAATTCAGACTCGTGATTCATCAAGTAAATATACTCAACATATACTCAAATCATCTGTGAAGTAAGAACATAACGATATCCACTACATGCCTCAGCACTCATTGGACTGCACACATCAAAATGTATTACTTCCAACAAGTTGCTTTCTAGTTCCATTTTACTGAAAACGAGGCTTTCAGTCATCTTGCCCATGTGGCATGATTTGCATGTCTCAAGTGATTCAAAATCAAGTGAGTCAAAACGGTCCATTTGCATGGAGTTTCTTCATGCATATACACCAATAGACATGGTTCGCATGTCTCAAACTTTTCAAAAACGAGTGAGCCCAAAGATCCATCAACATGGAGCTTCTTCATGCGTTTTATACCGATATGACTTACGTGGCAGTGCCACAAGTAGGTGGTACTATCACTACTATCTTTTGGCATGAACATGTGTATCACTACGATCGAGATTCAATAAACCATTCATTTTAGGTGTAAGACCATTGAAGGTATTATTGAAATAAATAGAGTAACCATTATTCTCCTTAAATGAATAACCGTATTGCGATAGACATAATCCAATCATGTCTATGCTCAACGCAAACACCAATCTCGATGGTAGAGGGAGCGTACGATATTTGATCAACCTTGAAAATACTTCCAACACATATCATCATCTCACCTTTAGCCAGTCTCCCTTTATTTCGTAGCTTTTATTTCGAGTTACTAACACTTAGCAACCGAACCGGTATCTAATACCCTGGTGCTACTAGGAGTACTAGTAAAGTACACATCAACACAATGTATATCCAATATACTTCTATCGACCTTGCCAGCCTTCTCATCTACCAAGTATCTAGGGTAATTCTGCTCCAGTGGTTGTTCCCTTTATTACAGAAGCACTTAGTCTCGGGTTTGGGTTCAACCTTGGGTTTCTTCACTAGAGAAGCAGCTGAATTGCTGTTTCATGAAGTATCCCTTCGTGCCCTTGCCCTCCTTGAAACTAGTGGTTTCACAAACCATCAACAATTGATGCTCCTTTTTGATTTCTACTTTTGTGGTGTCAAACATCACGAATATCTCAAGGATCATCATATATGTCCCCGATATATTATAGTTCATCACAAAGCTCTAGCAGCTTGGTGGTAATGACTTCGGAGAACCATCACTATTTCATCTGGAAGATCAACTCCCACTCGATTCAAGCAATTGTTGTACTCAGACAATCTGAGCACAAGTTCAACAATTGAGCTTTTCTCCCTTAGTTTGCAGGCTAAGAAAATCGTCTGAGGTCTTATACCTCTTGACGTGGGCACGAGCCTGAAATCCCAATTTCAGTCCTTGAAACATCTCATATGTTTCGCGACGTTTTAAAACGTCTTCGGTGCCTCAACTCTAAACCGTTTAACTGAACTATCACGTAGTTATCAAAATGTGTATGTCAGATGTTTGCAACATCCACAGACGACGTTCGAGATTCAGCACACTGAGCAGTGCATTAAGGACATAAACCTTCTATGAAGCAATGAGGACAATCCTCAGTTTACGGACCTAGTCCGGATAATTGCTACTACCAACTTTCAACTAAATTTTCTCTAGGAACATATCTAAACAGTAGAACTAAAACGCGAGCTACGACATAATTTGCGAAGACCTTCTGACTATGTTCAAGATAATTAAGTTCATCTTATGAACTCCCACTCAGATAGACATCCTTCTAGTCATCTAAGTGATTACATGATCCGAGTCAACTAGGCCGTGTCCGATCATCATGTGAGGCGGACTAGTCATCATCGGTGAACATCTTCATGTTGATCGTATCTACCATACGACTCATGCTCGACCTTTCGGTCTCTTGTGTTCCGAGGCCATGTCTGTACATGATAGGCTCGTCAAGTTAACCCTAAGTGTTTTGCATGTGTAAAACTGTCTTACACCCGTTGTATGTGAACGTAAGGATCTATCACACCCAATCATCACGGGGTGCTTTAAAACAACAAACTTTAGCAACGGTGCACAGTTAGGGGAGAACACATTCTTGAAATTGTAATGAGGGATCATCTTATTTACTACCGTCGTTCTAAGCAAATAAGATGTATAAACATGATAAACATCACATGCAATCAAATAATAGTGACATGATATGGCCAATATCATATAGCTCCTTTGATCTCCATCTTGGGGCTCCATGATCATCTTGTCACCGGCATGACACCATGATCTCCATCATCGTGTCTTCTTGAAGTTGTCTCGTCATCTATTACTTCTACTACTATGGCTAACGCTTTAGCAATAAAGTAAAGTAATTACATGACGTTTAAGTTGACACGCAGGTCATAAATAAATAAAGACAAATCCTATGGCTCCTGCCGGTTGTCATACTCATCGACATGCAAGTCGTGATACCTATTACAAGAACATGATCAATCTCATACATCACATATATCATTCATCACATCCTTTTGGCCATATCACATCACATAGCATACCCTGCAAAAACAAGTTAGACGTCCTCTAATTGTTGTTTGCATGTTTTACGTGGCTGCTATGGGTTTCTAGCAAGAACGTTTCTTACCTACGCAAAGACCACAACGTGATTTGCCAATTGCTATTTACCCTTCATAAGGACCCTTTTCATCGAATCCGATCCGACTAAAGTGGGAGAGACAGACACCTGCTAGCCACCTTATGCAACTAGTGCATGTCAGTCGGTGGAACCAGTCTCACATAAGAGTACGTGTAAGGTCGGTCCGGGCCGCTTCATCCCACGATGCCGCCGAATCAAGATAAGACTAGTAACGACAAGCATATTGAACAAAATCAACGCCCACAACTACTTTGTGTTCTACTCGTGCATAGAAACTACGCATAGACCTAGCTCATGATGCCACTGTTGGGGAACGTAGCAGAAATTCAAAAATTTTCCTATGTGTCACCAAGATCTGTCTATGGAGAGACTAGCAACGAGGGGAAGGAGAGTGCATCTACATACCCTTGTAGATCGCTGAGCGGAAGCGTTCAAGTGAACGGGGTTGATGGAGTCGTACTCGTCGTGATCCAAATCACCGATGACCAAGTACCGAATGGACGGTACCTCCGCGTTCAACACACGTACAGCCCCGTGACGTCTCCCATGCCTTGCTCCAGCAAGGAGAGAGGGAGAGGTTGAGGAAGACTCCATCCAGCAGCAGCGCAACGGCGTGGTGGTGATGGAGGAGCGTGGCAATCCTGCAGGGCTTCGCCAAGCACCGCGAGATATGAGGAGAAAGAGAGGGAGGGTTGCACCAACAGGCAGAGATCAGATCGCCTTTTATGGGCAGCCCCAGGCCTCACTATATATAGGGGAGAGGGAGGAGGGTGCGCCCCCTCTAGGGTTCCCACCCCTAGGGGGGCGGCCGCCCTAGATGGGAAAGGGGAGGCGACCAAGAGGGGGAGAGAGGGGGCGGCCCCTAGGGTGGGCCTTAGGCCCATCTAAGCCTAGGGTTTCCCCTCTCTCCTCCTTTGCTGCGCCTTGGGCCTTGTGGGAGGCGCACCAGCCCACTTAGGGGCTGGTCCCTCACCACCCTTGGCCCATGCAAGCCTCCGGGGCATGTGGCCCCACTTGGTGGACCCCCGGGACCCTCCCGGTGGTCCCGGTACGTTACCGATAAACCCCGAAACTCTTCCGGTGACCAAAATAGGACTTCCCATATATAAATCTTTACCTCCGGACCATTCCGGAACTCCTCGTGATGTCCGGGATCTCATCCGGGACTCCGAACAACATTCGGTAACCACATACAAACTTCCTTTATAACCCTAGCGTCATCAAACTTTAAGTGTGTAGACCCTACGGGTTCGGGAACCATGCAGACATGACCGAGACACCTCTCCGGCCGATAACCAATAGCGGGATCTGGATACCCATGTTGGCTCCCACATGTTCCACGATGATCTCATCGGATGAACCACGATGCCAAGGACTTAATCAATCCCGTATACAATTCCCTTTGTCTAGCGGTATTGTACTTACCCGAGATTTGATCGTCGGTATCCCTATATCTCGTTACCGGCAAGTCTCTTTACTCGTTCCGTAACACATCATCCCGTGATCAACTCCTTGATCACATTGTGCACATTATGATGATGTCCTACCGAGTGGGCCCAGAGATACCTCTCCGCTTACACGGAGTGACAAATCCCAGTCTCGATTCGTGCCAACCCAACAGACACTTTCGGAGATACCTGTAGTGCACCTTTATAGTCACCCAGTTACGTTGTGACATTTGGTACACCCAAAGCATTCCTACGGTATCCGGGAGTTGCACAATCTCATGGTCTAAGGAAATGATACTTGACATTAGAAAAGCTTTAGCATACGAACTACACGATCTTTGTGCTAGGCTTAGGATTGGGTCTTGTCCATCACATCATTCTCCTAATGATGTGATCCCGTTATCAATGACATCCAATGTCCATGGTCAGGAAACCGTAACCATCTATTGATCAACGAGCTAGTCAACTAGAGGCTTACTAGGGACATGGTGTTGTCTATGTATCCACACATGTATCTGAGTTTCCTATCAATACAATTATAGAATGGATAATAAACGATTATCATGAACAAGGAAATATAATAATAACTAATTTATTATTGCCTCTAGGGCATATTTCCAACAGAACATATAGTGTCTAATGAGGGATCTAATGCAAGCATTTTGCAAGCTCATTGAAGGATTTAGTGTCTAATGATGATCTACTATGTTGAGATAGACAGAGATTTGCAGGCATTGATGACAAGCAAATTACAGTGCATTTTCATAGCTTGAGGAAACGTCGATGCCATCTACCAGAAAGTCCCTGTATCATGACAACATAGCATAAATACTTTTCTAATCTGTTGTTTGAAACTGTTGGCATACTTGTGCAGGATAGATATATTGATATGCAGTTTGCGCACTGGTTATACGTGCAATTACACTTCGATATTTTCAGCCAGAGAACGAATAATTCAAGCAGGTACAAACCATGTTTGTAGTCCTTGTACACCATGTTGCATTTTGGTGCTTTCATCATTTAGTGTTTATAATCTGAACTACTTTGGATCATTAGCTGGTTTTCAAAGTGCATGTAGCTTCACATTTCTCAAGTTATGTTGATTTCCGGAGTGCAAGTGCCTTCATATTTTTTAAGTTAAATGTTCGCCCTTGGTAACTTGAACTCGTGGATCAGCCACTACACGCAAATCATACACGAATGCCAGTACGAATTAAATGAAATGCAGGGACTTACGCTAGCTCGTTGTACAGGCTCACTGCAGCTCTGCTTGCGCTTGGGATGTTCCATGTACAAGTCCATGTTACCACTTGCTTGGATGTGCAGGACTTGTGCTCCTTGCATCCACCTCTGCATTTTTGACACGGTGAATGGTTGATCAAATAAGAGGAATCGACCTTGATGTTGTACCAGACGACAGATACTTACAAGGTTATACGGGTGTGCAGGATGTGTACCAGATCCCATAGCGCCGTCATGCTTCGCTAAAAAATGTATTTGCTTGTTTCAGATGATATATCCAGAAGAAATAAGAGTTAAAGTCAGAGTTGCATAGGCATGTAAGCTAAGCGAGCAGTGAAAGGATATCCAAACATCGTCGGAACAGTGCACAAGGGAGTGATGTGTGGATACCTAGTTCAGGCCGGCGATTGGGCATACTCGCCTAGCTAGAGTGCGGGTCACTTCAGAGCCGTTGAGGGTGATGCGCTAGCGTTGGCTGGCCGCGCACGGATGCAGATCTTGAGTGGTAGCGGAGCGCTACGATGCGGTGGACGAGACCGTTGGTGAAGCCCCAACGGCCTCGGGGGGCGGAGGTGCGACGATGTGCTCGGTGAAGTAGCCTCGGTGAGCTAGGAGACGGCGTCGGTGAAGCGCACCTGATGCAGTGGAACTCGGTGTCTGTGAGGCACGTCGATTACGACGGCCGATGTTGTCCGTGGACCACCCGGTGCGGTGGACGAGGGCGTAGATGAGGTAGCTCCGGTGCGGCGGTGAAGCGCGACCGCCGTCTTCGTTGTCATCGTCCGGAACAGAGGTGGGGAACGGTGGGGAAAGAGACGAGACGAGGGGCGATTCAAGGGTTGGCGGCGAATTAGGGATTTGAGCAGTCTGGGCGTGGAAGGGGACGATGGAGAAGAGAGATTTTGCAGGGCTGGAATTGGGGTCGCCAGATATTTCAATCCAAAACGTGGAAGCGCGAACTTATATTATCGTCGTCCTTTTTTTGGGGGAAGGGGGGGGGTGGGTGGTTGGGTGCTACGCGTCCGTCCGACACACGCGACCACCCCGACAGGACTATGCTTCGGTGCCTTAAGGCACCTGCCTTTGTGTCCATGACATGTGGGCCCAAAAGGTGGCTGGCCCACATGTCAATGACCCAAAGGCAGTTGCCTTTAAGGCACGGAAGCAGTGTCCACCCCGACACGACCCTGGTCTGCCTGCTGCACCTACATTTGAGAATGCAAACGAATCTTATTTCATTTGCAAACGAATCTGTATGTATTACCATGCCCGTGTTTTCCTTGCAATAATTAGTCATTCGAAATGAGATACTCCATCCGTTCACTTTTGTAAGTCGTTTCAGACAACTTAAAATAAACTGTTTTGCACATTGTCTGAAATGTCTTCAAGGTCTTGTAAAAGTGAACAGAGGGAGTACTATAAATTAATTAATGAGGAGTTATTTGAAAAAAAATTGAAACGGTACCCACGCTAACGTGGATTAGAGTGTGTGTCACATAATTAGTTATTTGAATTAGAGTGTGTGTCACGTAGTTAGTTATTTGAATTAGAGTGTGTGTCATGTAGCGATCTCCAATTCTAACGTGGATTTCACATTTCACTGTATCCATGCTACTTTTTTAATACAAATTCATATGTATATGATGAACACCATGGTAGTGAGAAAACTTTTGGATGGATTCAAACATATGACCTACAAAATAGCACAAACTGAGTCAATGTCAACTTTTCGAAACTTAGCATGGCACGAATTCAAAATAATTACCCGTATGCCTGGTCCTCGGTTCAAATCTTACAATGTACACCGAATTGAAACATCGATATTAAGTCTCGTACTATGTACATTCAAATGTTGTTTTTAGTCCCCGCACAAACGCTACATACTTCCTGTATCGGTCAATCTTCCTCTCCTAACCACCTTAGGAAGCTATCGGTTTCGAACACACGTTCATTCTTTCTATCCATGTTTCGATCTCTAAGTCTCTCAACTACACAACCCCTTTTCCATTCTGTTACCAAATGTATTTACCTCACACACCCGCCATTGCACCCCATGCCGAGCTCTCTCTCTCTCCCCTCTCCCTCTCACCCTCTCGCGCTAAATACATGCATTGCCTATCTAGCCCCCAACCTCTCGTGTGCACGCACACACGTTGTATATCTAGGTCACTCCCTCGAGACTGTCTCACTCTTTCTTCCGCACGGCGGGCCACACTCGCTCAATCTCGCTCTCTTTATCTGAGTCTCGTTTAACCTCATTTTCTTTCACACACAAATGATATATCTCCCTGTTCGGGCCTCGATCAACACACTCTATACTCTCTCACACAGATTGTCTATCTAGGTCAGTCTATCCAAGCCGCCGCCACTCTTTCGACCTCATGGTGGGCCACGCTCACTCAATCTCTCTCTCTCTCTCTCTCTCCGTATGTCTCGATTGACCTTGTTCTTTCTCGGACAAAAACGATATATCACCATGTTTGAGCCCAATTCGACCTATTCACATTGTATACTCTCTCACGCACATCGTCTATCTAGGTCACTCTCTCCAACCCGTCTCACTCTTTCGATCACACTACAACCCTATGTGATCGGTTGGCCTTGCTTCCTCCCACGCACAAAATATATCTACACATCTGTGACTGGATCATCTCTCAAGCTCTATCTTACATCCCTCACCCTTGCCAAAAAGCTCAATCGGACAATATCTCTCCAGAGCATGTAAATTTGTTTAATGAATGTCGGACCACACTCACTTTGTCTCTCTATCTATATGTCTCCCGATTGACCTCGCTTGCTCACACCGTATCTTCCACGCGTTGAAGCTACTACCTCTCCATCCCTCGCAAAGCTGGAGCTATTTACATTGCGAGGGGCACTCCAACCTTGGATTAATTTGTGTAGGCATTTGTTCCGGTCAGTTTAGATTATATTTTCGTAGCATTCGGCCCACAACTACTCCAAACATCGTTGCAACCCACGCAACTCCCCTAGTTGATTTCCCTCTGGCTCGGTCATCGCTCTCTCGCACGTCCTTTCTCGCCTTCAATGTCGCACCATGGTATTATTGAAAAAACTATGTTGTTCTCTTTAATTATTATAAATAAGCTACAAAACTACACACTGATAGTCCACTTGGAATGGAACAAATTTCGACCCACAAATTAAAGTGCTACAAACTACACACCGAGGGGCCCACATGTCATGAAACAAATTTGGACCCATATACAAATTAAAAAATAAAGGACGAGGATTGAACATGCGACCGGGCCTTCAAGCCACACGTCAATAGGCAACATACGTAGAATAGCAATGTTTGTTGTACCCCCTTTGTTCACATAATGTTTTTATATTACCACAACCTAATTAATGGATAACATATAATATTATTTTTAGTACTATTCGCCTTCACTTACTGGTGGGTTCCATGTGTGCTCTCTCTCTCCTCCCCTTCTGCGTTTAGACGCACGGGCAAACAGGAAGAACTCGCGGGCGATGTTGCTGTTGACCATATCTGGACGCGTTCACAAGTCATGGCACCAGTTTCACGTACTATCAGCACTAGTTAGTGTGTACGTGCAATGCACGTTAATTTGGAAGTATATTAAGTGCATGCGGATATTAACTACTAGGATATTTTTTGCATGTTGTCATGTGATTAGCACTATTTTTGGCATGAAATTAACTGCACGCTAAACATGTTGAGCGCTCGACATTGAAGCAATCTAGGTCGTTGGATGACAAGGAATACATGTGGCTTGATGACGTTTTATATTTAATTTGATACGGCTCTAGCAGAACATTCAATCGATCAAACCATACATTTCGTTCAGTCTGACTTCGACTTTAAATTATACGACGATCGATATAAAATAAACGGAAATGATAAACGTTCGGATTTTAAGCATGGCAATCCGAACGTTTTTCATGGAAAATTTAGATTACACGGCGGCGGCGGGGGCGTCTCGCAGTGGGAAGCGGCTCCTCTGCCGTGCTCTGTGTGTCGTCGGGCCACTGACGGACGGTGACGGCGGCGTCTTGTGCCGGTGTTGGCGTACTCCTGGACGTTGGCCTAGCTTCAAGGAAGGCCAAAATGTTCTGGACTTCGGAGCGAGTCAACTGGCGGGAGGAGGCGACTGGCGTTGGTGCAAGGAAGCGGTCGACGGCGGCCATCCATGCCGCTGAGGGGGGCACTGGCACCCGCACGGGGACAGGCGTTGTCAACGGCGCGGCGGAGACATTTGTGTGCACGGGCACCGGCATGGGCGCGCACGTCAGTGCACGCGCAGGCGCATGCACTGGCAGGTGCACGAGCACCGGCACGGGCGTGCGCGTCAGTGCACGCGCAGGCGCATGCGCTGGCAGGTGCACGGGGATGGGCGCTGGCGCAGTCGGGGCGATGGGAGCCGGAACAGGAGCGCGAACAGGCGCGGCATCTTCCCGCAAGGCCAGTTCAAGCTCGTCCCAAAGCACCTTATGTTCTTGAGACTTTGGTTGGGTGTCTTCCTCAGGAAACTGGAACACTAAGGGCAGACCATCGTGATGCGGCATGGCGTACGTTTAGGTCAGGCTAGTTGGAGGTAGACGACAGGAGAATCGGAGAGGAAGAGAGAGGATTGTAGCGATACCGGGTAGTGCGGGGTTGATTTTAAACTGCGGTGCCGGCGACATTAAAAGTGGGAGCAGTTGGGACGATGGTGGGCGACGAAGCCTGGTCAAAGGGCTCGCCTCCCGGTGAGCCTGCACAGCGGCCTGCTCGCACGCCTCCCTGACAGCCGGCATAGCGGTCTGCTCACATGCCTCCCGTCGACTCACACGCTTGCTCGGACGGCACCTGCCGATGAGAATCTGGGACGCGTGGCGGCACGTAAACGCCCACGGTTTCAATAGTGAAAGTGTTCGCCTTAACATGACAGGTCTTTCTTTGTTCCAAAATACCTTGGCTCTTCATTTATGCAACTTGTCATAAGCAGCTTGTCTCAAATTGAAGAAAAAACTTACGAAGTAATATTTGTGCCATATCACGTGACCATGCTTAGTTTCAAGAATTTATGCTCACTTTTGGATTGTCTAAAATTTAAGATCCAGGATTCGAAACAATATCATAACCTGCATCATGCAATAAATTTTCAAGCCGTACATCTGTCATGTTGTATTTCTTAAGAAAGGATTTGGTCAAACATTTTGCTTAGTTAGACTTCAGACAAGTTATATATGCAGAGTAAAAGGATAATCCCTCCGTACCAGTGCATTGCCTCATATATTAACTCAAGTACTAGGCACGAACAAACGGGCTCAATTCTGTGCTCATCCTGGTGTAGTAGTAGTAGTACTAGGCAATGTAGTTGACGGGTGACCTTGACGAGCGGCGACCGAGGGAATTGAACCGTGCTTGGCATGGTAGGTAACGTTGTCTAGTTACTAAATCATCCCTCTGTTGTTCATCGGTAGTCATTATGGACCGGGGACATGAGGGGAATTTCCTAGGGCTGGAATTCTGACCGCCAGATATTTCGACTTGAAACGCTGAGGCTCGACTGGTTGGGGTTGCCTAATGTGCATACCACGCATGCCACCGAAGGACACGAGCCCGTTTTTTAGGATCAACACAAGCCAAGGTCTGGCTGGTACGCCGTTGGGTCCTACCATTCTAGAATACAAAAGGAACCTTTTAAATTGCCAAACGAATCTATGTGTATTACGATACCCGTATTTTCCTTGCAAATACTAATCTCAACGTGGTAATTGATTTATGACGAGTTGTTGAATTAGAGTGAGTTTGTGATATAATGATCTCAACGTGGATTTCACATTTCATGGTATCCCTAGTAAGTTTTCCAATGCAAATTCAAATTTAAAATATGAACAATATGGAGGTGAGAAAACTTTGTATATATCAAGCATATGACCACACACACACAGAGACACACACACGCACGAAC
The DNA here is from genome assembly GCF_018294505.1 of Triticum aestivum. Lineage (NCBI taxonomy): Eukaryota > Viridiplantae > Streptophyta > Magnoliopsida > Poales > Poaceae > Triticum > Triticum aestivum. The sequence goes on along the minus strand of NC_057800.1, from coordinate 552,486,925 downwards.
ACAATAACAATCCAATAAGTATAGTGCATCTATTTTTCCAAACCATGCATGTATGACACGAATTCAAAAATACTCCTTATATTCCTAAATATTAGTCTTTTAGAGAGTTCAACAAGTGACTACATACGGAGCAAAATGAGTGAATCTAGACTCTAAAATATGTCTATATACATCCGTATGTGCCAGTCCATTTGAAGCCTCTAAAAAGAATAATATTTAGGAACGAAGGGAGTAAAATGTAAGACATCCATGGTCCTCATTTCAATATTTAAAATGAACATGAAACTGAAACATGAATATTATGCATAGTACTACAGTACATGCAAATGTTGTGTTTAGGTGGAGGTATGATTGTCGGGGGTCAACCCCTCGACCTTAGATAAAATTGTGGAGCTCTGTTTAGGGTTGTTTAGATTATATTTGTCCCCACCCTCCCAACCACCGATTGGTTGTGCACCCCACCCCTCCTCCCCGGGAGAATATCATGTGCCCCCATACCTTAGATGCTATATGCCGATACGAGTTGCTTGGAGCTTGTAGATCTGAGATATAGCAGCTCACATGATGTGTCTTAATATTTTTTGCAGGAAACCTTGATGAGTTTGAGAATTGCACACAATTTGTACAAAAACTACTTAGATGCCCTTTGATCCCATATCCAACGACCTCGAAGCTCGTATCACCTTAGCATCTAAGATGAAGGAGGACATCATATTCTCCTGTATGTAAGAATATCATGTGCTACCACACCTTAGATGCTTTGGTGATACAAGCTCTTCGGAGGCGTTGGATTTGTGACCCAACACCTCCTCGGTGGTTCGAATGGTTTTTTGCAAAAAAGCCCCAAAAGAGTTCGGCCACTGCTTACAAGCACAAAGACTGCTCACATGCCATTGGATCTCAGATCAAACGACCTCCAAGCTCGTATCACTGTAGCATCCAAGCTGCGATAGCACCTTATGTTTTCTCGCACGGGAGAGTATGAGGTGCCCCCGCACCGTAGATTCTATGGTGATACGAGTTCACTGAGATCTAACGGCCCACAGTAGGAGGTTTGAATGTTTTTGCAATATACGACTGATAGAGTTTGGGAAATGCGCAAAAAGTACACGTACTACGCATGTGCCATCTGATCACTGATCATACGACCTAGATGCTCATATCACCGTAGCGGGTAATTAAGCTATGGGGAGCACCTAATATGAGCACCAGGGAGCCGTTAGATCGAAGATGCAGCGGCACACACGAGGCCTGAATGTTTTATTTGCAAAAAAACCTTTGAAGAGTTTGGAAATTGCGCATAATTACAAAGACTACTCCCAAGCCATTGGATCTCACTTCCAACGGTGTAAAAACTCGTATCACCATAGTATCTAAGCTGCGGGGTGGATGTGATATTCTATGCCGCTTTCATTTTTGTTCGTAAACTTGCAAAATACGTGTAACTCATGTCGTTACTTGTCTAACCGTGCAAAGTTTTTGTTCAAAAAAACCATCCTACACTGAAATATCGGAACAACAAACGGGGGTCTCACTTGTCATTAATCAAATTTGGACCTAAAACTAACAAATCTGAAAGACGAGATTCGAACTGGCAACCTAGACTACGAAGTGTAAGTCAATAGCCTGAAAAAACGAACGGTTGTTGGCTTTGTCCCATAACTTGATTTTATATAGTACTTGCGTTGAGTAGAGTAGAGGGAGTGCCTCGTCAACATGTGCATGACCGTTGTCTCACTTACTGGTGGGTCCCAGGTCTGCGATCTCAATCTCTCTTCTCTCCATCGTCTAACCTTTGCACGGGCACACACGAAGAGCGGCGCTAGCTTGCCATGGTGTTATTACAACTAAAAAAAAGCTTGGAAAATAGAAGAATCGCCTAGAACAAGAGACATTGTGGCTGGTCGAGACGGAGCTAACCACATCTATCCTCCGTGCCATGTTTGCACGATGAAGCTGTGTGGCTAGTGGGGTGTTTTCGACCGACTGGCTGGGTCTTGAGGTCGAACCATAGGTACTACGTCTGATACAGTATATTTTTACACGCACATTTTTCCTCCGAGCCGAGACGTGGCACACCCTACCGCGCGGTTTTGGGGTCCTCCGGGTGGTGCACGCATATATTCTTCCTGACGTGGGACACCCTACCATGTGTTTTCTGGGTCCTCCTCGGTCGTAGCGCTGAATCAAGTAAATGAGTCGTCAAATCACGAAAGACCACCTTTCCCGCCGAGTACATCAGTGAAGCACGGTGGCTAGCTAGTTGGGCTAGTTCGAATGATTAGCTAGGCTGCCGCCACATTTGTTTTTTCACCCCTTTTTTATCTACTTGCCGGCAGGTAAATTTATATATCCACCGCGGCGTTGCTCTGGTGTTTGGGTGCAGCAGGATTTTTAATTTTTTGATTGACGGGAGCAGGCATGGCAGGATTTTTAATTTTTTTATTGACGGGAGCAGGCGCGGCAGCAATTAGTCACGATGACTCCGCCTGTAAAAACCCACTGCTCCCTCCGCCTTCCTGTAGATTGCATTGCCTTTCAGCCGTTTTGCCCCCTTTGCTTCCTCTCCCCATTGCTTCTACCTGGTGCCATGGTGGCACAGCAGATCACGGAGTCCGAGGTGAGACTCCTAACGCAGGAGCTCCACGCCAAGGATGCGAAGCTCAGGGCCAAGGACGTGGAGCTCCGTGAGCTCAAGGAGGAGAGGAGTGCCATGCTCCTCTGTTATGTGCGGGAGTTCACGGAGCTTCAAAAGCGGCAGGCGTCCACCACAAAGATGCTCGAGGCGTCGGTGGTGTTGCTACAGAAAGCGGGATATACGATAGGCCGTCAGGGGAGCCGGCTGAAGCGCGAGCGGGCCGATCGTGACGAGGTCCAGGATCACCTCAGCCACTTGGTGAACCAAGTTGCCACGCGCGTGTTGCGGCTGCGCGATGCCTACCATTGTGCCAGCGCGACGATGCCGGCCGTCGGGCTAAACCCGTTCGACCACCCGGTCGACTTCAATGAGCCGCGGCTTCCTGACCTGGTCTCCTTCCTCACCTATATCTCTGAGGAGCTGAGCCGTCTCCGCGCGATGGTGGGTGCTGAGCTGGACAAGGAGGGGTTACGGGCTGCCGTCGCCGTTGCCGGGTGAATCCTTTCAGGGCTCCGTCACCGGAATCCATTCGTGCTTCATATGTGTAACACCCCGGATGTAACTTCCCCAATTTGTACTCCAACTCTTGCCGTTTCCGGCGTTAAGTTATATTTATTTCCTTGGGTTTGGGTTTTGTCTCCGTGTGTTGTTGTCGTTGTCATGCATCTCATATCATGTCATCATGTGCATTGCATTTGCATACGTGTTCGTCTCATGCATTCGAGCATTTTCCCCGTTGTCCGTTTTGCATTCCGGCGCTTCGTTCTTCTTCGGTGGTCATTTCTAGCTTTCTTTCGTTTGTGGGGATTAACCATTTCCGGATTGGACCGAGACTTGCCAAGCGGCCTTGGTTTACTACCGGTAGACCGCCTGTCAAGTTTCGTACCATTTGGACTTCGTTTGGTACTCCAACGGTTAACCGAGGGACCGAAAAGGCCTCATGTGTGTTGCAGCCCAACACCCCTCCAATATGGCCCAAAACCCACCTAACTCTGCTCCATCAACTAGAGCGTTCGATCACGATCGCGTGGCCGAAAACCGCACCTCATTTGGACTCTCCTAGCTCCCTCTACCTATAAAACTAGCCCCTCCTCCGAAATCCCGGGTCTCCCCTCGTCCCTAACCCTAAATCCCAGATCCGCCGCCGCCGGACACATTCGCCACCAACGGACACGTTCGGTCCGCCCCGCCGCCACCATGTGGAACCACGCCACTCGCCGCCGCCTCCACCTTCCGCGCCGGCCCGGAGGACCCGCGCTCG
>NC_057800.1:552472980-552482380 GCF_018294505.1 Triticum aestivum | reverse complement strand
GCCTCACGCTGGCCCTGCGCCACCAAGACCGGCCGGCCCCGGCCCCCTTTCTCCTCCCCGCCGACGGGCGACCTCGCCGGATCCAGCCTCGGGCCGCGTGCCATCGGAACCCTAGATCTCGGGGTAGTTTTTTCCCTCTAAGTCCCCGGATTTTCTAGTCCATTTGCACATGTTCGCGGCTCCGTAACTTTGCATCCGTAGCTCCGATTCATGCATATAGCATATCAAAATGTTCAGCTTAGAGAGTAGATCATTTCATTCCATTGCATCATTTTCATTTGAGTTCATCTTGATGCCCGAAATGCTGTTAGAAGAGGGCTACTTGAGTTAATTGTCAGATCTGCTACTCCGTTTAGCCTTTTGTCATTTTTGCCATGATTTATGTGTGCATGATATGCCCGTGAGTTCTACATGTGTTTTGTTAAGGGTTTTGTTATCTTTCCAGAGGTGCAATCCATGTATTTTTAGGATGTGTGTGGTGACTTGTGCAAGCTCGCAAAGTGGTGCACTTGCTAATTCTGTTTTCAGGGACTTAGTAATATCACTAAGTCCTGGATCTGTTTATCTCATGATGCCATATGTTCTTGTTGTTTCCTAGTGATCCGTGCCTCTTTTGAGGATGATCAGTAAGGGAGTTTTGTTAATCTTGTAGTGCTCTATCCATCCATGTCTTTGTTTGCAATTATGGAGCACCCTAGCTTGAGTCAATCGAGCTCTACTTTTGCTACTTTGTGAATCTGGGCAGATTGTCAACTTTGCAATTTTGCCGGTGATGTTGTAGTTGATCCGTGCATGCTATGCTATTGTTCTTGCCATGTCTAGCTTGCATTTTGTGACTTCTTGATGGATGTATGCTTGTCATGCCATGACTTGCTCTGTAGTGAGTGCATCGAGCTCGTAAACATGCCTACTTGAGTTATATTTCAGCATGTGTCAGTTTTTCACTAAGTCTGAAACTGATTATGTTTTTGCTATGTTCATATGCTTGCAATTGTATTTTCCGATCCCTTTTGGCTCAAGGTCACTAAGGGACTTTTGTTAAGCTCTTTGAGTAGCTCCATGCCATGCTTTACTTTGCCATGTTCAGTTCCTGTAGCATGTAGTTTTGTTGCTTCGAAGAGGGCTACCTGATCTGAAATTCCAGACAAGTGTTAATTTCACTAAGTCTGAGATCTGTTTGCCATTTGCATTTTTGCCATACTTGTTTGAACCTGTTAATGGATGAATTGGTCATAGCTCAGTGCTAGACTTTTGTTAAGCATCTTGTGTACATCCCTACCATGTATTTTGTTGTCATGTTTGGATGCTGTAGCATGTTCATTTTGTTGCATTTAGATGCCTACTTGCTGTAAACCGCAGACCGGTGTCATTTTTGAATCGCTTGCCATTTCCAAACCGTAACTCCGATTCCGGCATTCTTTATATCGTTTTCAAGCGATTTCATCTCATCTTTTCAGTGGCACACTTGGATTTCCAAGTTGATACCAGGTTCATGCATTTCCTGTCATATTTTAGATTTTGCATCCTGCATCGCATCCCGCATAGCATATCATCTTTGCATCATGTTGTTTGAGTTTGCACGTGGTTGATTGTATCCTTGTTGCTTGTTTGTCTTGTTTGGGTAGAGCCGGGAGACGAGTTCGCTAACGAGGAGCCCGTTGAGTTTGCTTTTGAGGATCCAGTCAACTCTGACAACTGTGCAGGCAAGATGATCATACCCTCGAAATCACTACTATCTTTGCTATGCTAGTTTTGCTCGCTCTTTTGCTATGCCAATGCTACGATGCCTACCACTTGCTTGCAAGCCTCCCAAATTGCCATGTCAAACCTCTAACCCACCTTGTCCTAGCAAACCATTGATTGGCTATGTTACCGCTTTGCTCAGCCCCCTCTTATAGCGTTGCTAGTTGTAGGTGAAGACTGAAGGCCGTTCCTTGTTGGAACATCTTTTATTTACTTGTTGGGATATCATTATATTGCTATGTTATCTTAATGCATCTATATACTTGGTAAAGGGTGGAAGGCTCGGCCTCTCGCCTAGTGTTTTGTTCCACTCTTGCCGCCCTAGTTTCCGTCATATCGGTGTTATGTTCCCGGATTTTGCGTTCCTTACGCGGTTGGGTTATAATGGGAACCCCTTGATAGTTCGCCTTCATTAAAGCTTTTCCAGCAATGCCCAACCTTGGTTTTACCATTTGCCACCTAGCCTTTTCTTTCCCTTGGTTTCTGCAGACTCAAGGGTCATCTTATTTTAACCCCCCCGGGCCAGTGCTCCTTTGAGTGTTGGTCCACCTGTCAGCTGCCGGTGGCCACCAGGGGCAACTCTAGGCTGGCCTACCCGTACCTAAGACAATCTGAGTGTGCCCTAAGAAAGAGATATGTGCAGCTCCTATCGGGATTTGTCGGCACATTCGGGCGGTGTTGCTGGACTTGTTTTAACCTGTCGAAGTGTCTTGAATTACCGAGATACCGAGTCTGATCGGAACATCTTGGGAGGAGGTCTATTCCTTCGTTGACCGTGAGAGCTTGTCATGGGATAAGTTGGGACTCCCCTGCAGGGATTTGAACTTTCGAAAGCCGTGCCCGCAGTTATGGGCAGATGGGAATTTGTTAATGTCCAGTTGTAGATAACTTGAACCTTAACTTAATTAAAATGAATCAACTGAGTGTGTTACCGTGATGGCCTCTTCTCGGCGGAGTCCGGGAAGTGGACACGGTGTTGGAGTAATGTTTGCGCAGGTTGCTCTCTAGTTTCTCGCTCGCGCTTTGCCTCCTCTTCTCGCTCTCTTTTGCGAATAAGTTAGCCACCATATTTGCTAGTCGCTTGCTGCAGCTCCACTCATATTTTATCTTGCCGTTCCTATAAGCTTAAATAGTCTTGATCGCGAGGGTGCGAGATTCCTGAGTCCCTGTGGCTCACAGATTACTATTACACCAGATGCAGGGCCTGATGATTCCGCTCCAGGAGACACGTACGAGCTCAAGTGGGAGTTCGACGAAGACTCTCAACATTACTATGTTTCCTTTCCCGATGATCAGTAGTGGTGCCCAGTTGGGGGTGATTGGGACCGTGTCGCATGTTGGGTTCTCTTTTATTTTGGCACTGTAGTCGGGCCATGAGTGTTTGGATGATGTAATGTTATTTATGTACTTGATTGACGTGGCGAGTGTAAGCCAACTATGTTATGTTCCCTTTATTATTTATATTACATGGGATGTTGTGAAGATTACCTAACTTGCGACATATGCCTTCAATGCGATTATGTCTCTAAGTCGTGCCTCGACACGTGGGAGCTATAATCGCATCGAGGGTGTTACAAGTTGGTAATCAGAGCCTTCCCCGACCTTAGGAGCCCCATTTCTTGATCGTTTTTAGCGGCCGAGTTGTGTCTAGAAAAATGCTTTGAGTCTTTTAGGAATTATATATCGGAGAGTTTAGGAATTCTTTTTTACTTCCTAGTCTCCTCATCGCTCTGGTAAGGCATCCTGACGTAGAGTTTTGACTCTTCTCTTCTCAAATTTCACTATTTTTTTAGGATCACGCGGGTATCTTGGAATCGTTCCGATGGTTTTATGATGAGAACATTGTCTTGGTGCCTCCTGTCAGGGGTTTAGTGGAAGTGTCTCGGGGAGTTGAGCTCTGAGGTGTTGTCATCATAATTTTATCGTTGCAGTTCTGGAATACCTGAGTTTAGTACGCCGACATCGAAAATCTCTTTTATGCAGTTCGTTGGTGAGATAACCTCGTCGCCACCCAGTACTGGGGCGGGAGTTCGGGAGTATCACCATAACTTGTATAATGGATGCTTTTCGAAGGTTGAGGTAGATGGTTTCCGAAGGTTTCTTGGTTATGTGTTGAAGGATGGATAGAGCTGGATGTAGGATTTGCTAGTTTGGGTGAGATATTATGCTTCCCCGGTATCCCCAACACCTGATTGCATAACCGGAAAGGTTCAGGAGTTTCATAGGTGGGAATTCTAGTAGCTCTAGTTCTTCTTCCACGGATATTGGTTTGAGATTGGGATTTCTTACCGATTATTCGTTCTTGATCCGTACCTTGTTGATTTATTTCTCTACCTTAATTCTACATGGCTTCTCAATTTATGGATATGTGACCATTTTAAGAGGAATGCATTCGTTCATTTTGTTCGGATGTGAAGACTATATGTTGCAATTTTCATTCCGTTGGATTCAGCTTCAATATTTGTCTGTCAATGTGCTAATGGTGGTCAACCTCTTCAGGATGGCTCCTCCAACGCGCACGACTCCAAATCCTGATCCGCCACCACCTCCACCTCCTCCGGAGGCATGGCAAGCTGTGATGGCCGCAACCAATGCAAACACACAGTTGATCATGCAAATTCTTTAAGAGCGCAATCAAGGCAACCAAGGGAATCAAGGCAGCAATCAGAGTCACTTTGCTACACTCAACCAGTTCCTTGCTAACGGGCCAAAGACTTTCAGCAATTGTGTTGAGGCAACCGATGCTGACGATTGGCTTGTGGATCTGTGTAAGCATTTCGAGTGCAGTAACGTCAGGCCTGAGGACTTTGTTAAGTTCGCTTCCTTCCAACTCAAAGATCAAGCTGCAGAATGGTTCCAGCAGTACAAGGATTCCCGAGGTGGACGTGTTATCACTTGGGATGATTTCCGTCGAGATTTCCGAGCTCATCATATTCCCTAGAGCGTGGTTGAAAGCAAGCGTGAGGAATTCCGCAACCTGAAGCAAGGCTCTTTGTCTGTCTATGACTACAACAAGTTGTTCCAGAAGCTCGCCCGCTTTGCCAAGCAGGACGTCCCTGATGAGAAGAGCATGATATACCAGTTCAGGGGTGGTCTCAGAGAAGAAATCCAGCTAGCTCTTGTTCTCTTTGAGCCCTTGAGGTACGATGAGTTCTACAACATGGCACTGAAGCAAGAGGCTGCTCAGTTGAGGTGTGATGCTTCCAAGAAGCAAGTCAGAGATGCTACTCCTTCTTCCTCTACTCAAGTGGCCAAGCACTAGAAGTTTTGGCTTCCTCCTCCTCCGTTCCGTCAGACGTATCAGCAGAAGAGCAAAGGTGGCAGTGGTTCTTCCCACCCACCCAACCCTGGCTTTCAGAACAAGACTTCGTCTCAAGCTCCAAGATCGAGTGCTCCGTATCACCGTCCGCTTTCAGAGGTCACGTGTAACAAGTGCCAACAAAAGGGTCACTATGCCAACAAGTGTTTCAACCAGAGGCGTCTTCCTCCTCCTCCTCCTGTCAGATTGGCAAGTACAGCTATGGTCAAGCATAATCCCAAGCATGCCAAGGTCAACTTGATGAATGCAGCTCAGGCAGAGGACTCGTCAGATGTCATCATGGGTAACCTTCCTGTTAATGATATTCCTGCAAAAGTTCTTTTTGACACGGGTGCATCACATTGTTTCATCTCGAGACCGTTTTCATCTAAGCATGGTTTGCCTTTGCAAATTTTGCCTAGTCCATTAGCAGTTGTCTCTCCCGATAAGCGCATGCAGGCTAACTCCATCGTTCCGGATGTTTCTATCACTTTGGGTGACTACAAGTTCTTGGCTTCTCCAACGGTTCTCGGTGACTCGGATATTGATCTTATTCTCGGGATGGATTGGCTTTCTAAGCACAAGGCTCAGCTTGATTGTGCAGCCAAGCAGATTCAATTGACTCATTCGTCTGAGGATGTAATTGTCTTTGCCGCTCGTGATGATACCATCTGTCTGTTTTCTCTCAATGAGAAGGGTGAATTGGATGCTATCTCGCAAATTCCAGTCGTTTGCGAATATCAAGACGTCTTTCCAGAAGAGCTTCCAGGAATGCCTCCGCACCGGCCAGTGGAATTCGTTATTGATCTTGAGCCTGGCACAGAACCTGTGTGCAAACGTCCTTACAAGCTCGGACCTGAAGAGTTGAAGGAGCTGAAGAAGCAACTCGATATTCAAGAGAAAATGGGTCTCATCCGGCCTAGTTCTTCTCCGTGGGGTTGTGGTGTTCTTTTTGTGAAGAAGAAGGATGGAACGGACCGACTTTGTGTTGATTACCATCCAGTGAACAAGAAGACCATCAAGAACAAATACCCACTTCCCAACATCAATGAGCTGTTCGAACAACTCAAAGGTGCCCAAGTATTCTCCAAGCTTGATCTCCGTATGGGTTATCACCAGATTCGCATTCGTGAAGAAGATATTCCCAAGACTGCTTTCAGAACAAGCTTTGGTTCATATGAATACACTGTCATGTCTTTTGGCCTCGCCAACGCTCCTCCGACGTTCTCTCGCATGATGAACTTCATCTTCAACGCCTACACCAATGACTTTGTTTTGGTCTATCTCGACGACATTCTGGTTTTCTCGAAGAACAAGGAAGATCATGCCAAACACTTGCGTTTGGTGCTTGATAAGCTCAGGGAACATCAGTTCTACGCCAAGTTCTCCAAGTGTGAATTTTGGCTTGATGAGGTTCTTTATCTTGGTCATATCATCTCTGCCAAGGGCATTGCCGTGAATCCTGAGAAGGTGTCTGCAATTGTGAATTAGGAACCTCCTCAGAACGTGAAGCAACTCCGTAGCTTCCTCGGTCTCGCAAGCTATTGCCGAAGATTCGTTGAAAACTTTTCTAAGATCGCGAAGCCTCTCTCAAATCTTCTTCAGAAGCACGTCAAGTACGTTTGGTCTCCGGAGTGTGATATTGCTTTCAACACTTTGAAAGAGAAATTGATCACTGCTCCAGTTCTCACTCCGCCTGATGAATCCAAGTCGTACGAGGTCTTTTGTGATGCCTCTCTCCAAGGTCTTGGCGCTGTATTGATGCAAGAGAAGAAAGTTGTTGCTTATACTTCTCGCCAGTTGAAGCCTAATGGGAAGAACTACCCCACTCATGATCTCGAGTTGGCGGCAGTTGTGCATGCTCTTTTGACTTGGAGACATCTTCTATTGGGAAGAAAAGTGGACATTTTCACTGATCACAAGAGTCTCAAGTACATCTTCACTCAGCCTAATCTCAACCTCAGGAAAACTCGATGGGTCGAAATGATTCAAGAGTATAATCCGAGTATCGAGTATACTCCAGGCAAGGCCAATGTGATTGCTGACGCTTTGAGCAGAAAGGCCTACTGCAACAGTCTGATTCTCAAGCCTTATCAACCCGAGCTTTGTGAAGCTTTCCGCAAACTTAACCTGCAAGTTGTTCCTCAAGGTTTCCTCGCCAACCTTCAAGTCTCTCCTACCTTGGAAGACCAGATTCGCCAAGCCCAGCTTCTTGATGCTATGGTGAAAAAGGTGAAGATTGGGATTGCCAAGAGTCAGTCCAAGTACAAGTGCTACCGCCTTGATGACAAGGACACTCTCTTCTTCGAGGATCATATTGTTGTGCCCAAAGGTGACCTCCGTAAAGTGATCATGAACGAGGCTCACAATTCTCTCCTCTCCATCCACCCTGGGAGCACGAAGATGTATCAGGACCTCAAGCAAGCTTATTGGTGGACTCGAATGAAGCGCGAGATCGCTCAATTCGTGAATGAATGTGATGTCTGCAGAAGAGTGAAGGCAAAACACCAAAGGCCAGCAGGTCTCCTCCAACCTCTTGCCATTCCAGAATGGAAGTTTAACCACATTGAGATGGACTTCGTGATTGGGTTTCCAAAGTCCAAGCGTGGCAATGATGCTATATTCATTGTCATCGATAAACTCACCAAAGTGGCTCATTTTCTGCCTATCAAAGAGTCGATCACTGCAGCTCAATTGGCGGAACTATATACCTCTCGTATTGTCTCTCTGCACGGTATTCCTCAAGTGATCTCTTTAGACTGTGGCAGCATCTTTACCTCGAAGTTTTGGGATTCTTTTCAGAAGGCCATGGGCACGAACATCCGCTTCAGCACAACTTTCCATCCTCAAACAAGCAGTCAAGTCGAGCGTGTCAACCAGATTCTTGAAGATATGCTCAGGGCTTGGGTGACCTCCTTCGGCATGAAGTGGGAGGATTGTCTTCCTTATGCTGAATTCTCCTACAACAACAGTTTTCAAGCAAGTTCGGGCAAGGCCCCTTTTGAAATTCTGTATGGCAGGAAGTGCTGTACCCCTCTCAACTGGTCCGAAACCGGTGAACGTCAGCTTTTGGGTAATGACTTAATCACAGAGGCAGAAGAAATGTGCAAAGTCATTCAAGATAACCTCAAAGCGGCCCAATCCCGCCAGAAGAGCTACTATGATAGTAAGCACCATGATTTGGCTTTCGAGATCGGAGATCATGTTTACCTCTATGTCTCTCCTATGAAAGGTACTCGTCGCTTAGGTATCAAAGGGAAGCTTGCCCCCAGATACGTGGGACCTTTCAAGATTGTCAGCAAGAGAGGCGACCTCGCCTATCAACTCGAGCTTCCTTCAAACTTTGCAAATGTTCATGACGTGTTCCATGTCTCTCAACTTCAAAAGTGCTTCAAGACTCCTGACCGCACCGTCAACTTCGAGGACATTGAGCTCCAAGAAGATCTCTCTTATCGTGAGCACTCAGTTGCTATTCTTGAAGAGACTGAACGCAAGACTCGCAACAAGTCAATCAAATTTCTCAAAGTCAAGTGGGCACACCATTCCGACCATGAAGCTACCTGGGAACACGAGGATCACCTCCGTTCTGAGTACCTGGCGTTCTTTCAGTCCTAGATCTCGGGACGAGATCCTTTCGTAATGGTGGAGTGTTGTAACACCCCGGATGTAACTTTCCCAATTTGTACTCCAACTCTTGCCGTTTCCGGCGTTAAGTTATATTTATTTCCTCGGGTTTGGGTTTTGTCTCCGTGTGTTGTTGTCGTTTTCATGCATCTCATATCATGTCATCATGTGCATTGCATTTGCATACGTGTTCGTCTCATGCATTCGAGCATTTCCCCCGTTGTCCGTTTTGCATTCCGGCGCTTCGTTCTTCTCCGGTGGTCATTTCTAGCTTTCTTTCGTGTGTGGGGATTAAACATTTCCGGATTGGACCGAGACTTGCCAAGCTGCCTTGGTTTACTACCGGTAGACCGCCTGTCAAGTTTCGTACCATTTGGACTTCGTTTGGTACTCCAACGGTTAACTGAGGGACCGAAAAGGCCTCGTGTGTGTTGCAGCCCAACACCCCTCCAATTTGGCCCAAAACCCACCTAACTCTGCTCCATCATCTAGAGCGTTCGATCACGATCGCGTGGCCAAAAACTGCACCTCATTTGGACTCTCCTAGCTCCCTCTACCTATAAAACTAGCCCCTCCGAAATCCCGGGTCTCCCCTCGTCCCTAACCCTAAATCCCAGATCCACCGCCGCCGGACACATTCGCCACCGACGGACACGTCCGGTCCGCCCCACTGCTGCCACATGGCACCACGCCACTCGCCGCCGCCTCCACCTTCCGCGCCGGCCCGGAGGACCC
>NC_057800.1:552411620-552472399 GCF_018294505.1 Triticum aestivum | reverse complement strand
CAAGACCGGCCGGCCCCGGCCCCCTTTCTCCTCCCCGCCGACGGGCGACCTCACCGGATCCATCCTCGGGCTGCGTGCCACCGGAACCCTAGATCTCGGGGTAGTTTTTCCCCTCTAAGTCCTCGGATTTTCTAGTCCATTTGCACATGTTTGCGGCTCCGTAACTTTGCATCCGTAGCTCCGATTCATGCATATAGCATATCAAAATGTTCATCTCAGAGAGTACATCATTTCATTCCATTGCATCATTTTCATTTGAGTTCATCTTGATGCCCGAAATTCTGTTAGAAGAGGGCTACTTGAGTTAATTGTCAGATCTGCTACTCCGTTTAGCTTTGTCATTTTTGCCATGATTTATGTGTGCATGATATGCCCGTGAGTTCTACATGTGTTTTGTTAAGCGTTTTGTCATCTTTCCAGAGGTGCAATACATGTATTTTTAGGATGTGTGTGGTGACTTGTGCAAGCTCGCAAAGTGGTACACTTGCTAATTCTATTTTCAGGGACTTAGTAATATCACTAAGTCCTGGATCTGTTTATCTCATGATGCCATATGTTCTTGTTGTTTCCTAGTGATCTGTGCCTCTTTTGAGGATGATCAGTAAGGGAGTTTTGTTAATCTTGTAGTGCTCTATCCATCCATGTCTATGTTTGCAATTATGGAGCACCCTAGCTTGAGTCAATCAAGCTCTACTTTTGCTACTTTGTGAATCTGGGCAGATTGTCAACTTGTTTGCAATTTTGCCGGTGATGTTGTAGTTGATCCGTGCATGCTATGCTATTGTTCTTGCCATGTCTAGCTTGCATTTTGTGCCTTCTTGATGGATGTATGCTTTTCATGCCATGACTTGCTCTGTAGTGAGTGCATCGAGCTCGTAAACATGCCTACTTGAGTTATATTTCAGCATGTGTCAGTTTTTCACTAAGTCTGAAACTGATTATGTTTTTGCTATGTTCACATGCTTGCAATTGTATTTTCTGATCCCATTTGGCTCAAGGTCACTAAGGGACTTTTGTTAAGCTCTTTGAGTAGCTCCATGCCATGCTTTACTTTGCCATGTTCAGGTCCTGTAGCATGTAGTTTTGTTGCTCCGAAGAGGGCTACCTGATCTGGAATTCCAGACAAGTGTTAATTTCACTAAGTCTGAGATCTGTTTGCCATTTGCATTTTTGCCATACTTGTTTGAACCTGTTAATGGATGAATTGGCCGTAGCTCAGTGCTAGACTTTTGTTAAGCATCTTGTGTACATCGCTGCCATGTATTTTGTTGTCATGTTTGGATGCTGTAGCATGTTCATTTTGTTGCATTTAGATGCCTACTTGCTATAAATCGCAGACCGGTGTCATTTTTGAATCGCTTGCCATTTCCAAACCGTAACTCCGATTCCGGCGTTCTTTATATCGTTTCCAAGCGATTTCATCTCATATTTCCAGTGTCACACTTGGATTTCCAAGTTGAGGCCAGGTTCATGCATTTCCTGTCATATTTTGCATTTTGCATCCCACATCGCATCCCGCATAGCATATCATCTTTGCATCGTGTTGTTTGAGTTTGCACGTGGTTGATTGTATCCTTGTTGCTTGTTTGTCTTATTTGGGTAGAGCCAGGAGACGTGTTCGCTAACGAGGAGCCCGTTGAGTTTGCTTTTGAGGATCCAGTTAACTCTGACAACTGTGCAGGCAAGATGATCATACCCTCGAAATCACTACTATCTTTGCTATGCTAGTTTTGCTCGCTCTTTTGCTATGCCAATGTTACGATGCCTACCACTTGCTTGCAAGCCTCCCAAATTGCCATGTCAAACCTCTAACCCACCTTGTCCTAGCAAACCGTTGATTGGCTATGTTACCTCTTTGCTCAGCCCCCTCTTATAGCGTTGCTAGTTGCAGGTGAAGACTGAAGGCCGTTCCTTGTTGGAACATCTTTTATTTACTTGTTGGGATATCATTATATTGCTATGTTATCTTAATGCATCTATATACTTGGTAAAGGGTGGAAGGCTCGGCCTCTCGCCTAGTGTTTTGTTCCACTCTTTCCGCCCTAGTTTCCGTCATATCGGTGTTATGTTCCCGGATTTTGCGTTCCTTACGCGGTTGGGTTATAATGGGAACCCCTTGATAGTTCGCCTTGATTAAAGCTTTTCCAGCAATGCCCAACCTTGGTTTTACCATTTGCCACCTAGCCTTTTCTTTCCCTTGGGTTCTGCAGACTCAGGGGTCATCTTATTTTAACCCCCCCGGGCCAGTGCTCCTTTGAGTGTTGGTCCACCTGTCAGCTGCCGGTGGCCACCAGGGGCAACTCTGGGCTGGCCTAACCGTACCTAAGACAATCTGAGTGTGCCCTGAGAAAGAGATATGTGCAGCTCCTATCGGGATTTGTCGGCACATTCGGGCGATGTTGCTGGACTTGTTTTAACCTGTCGAAGTGTCTTGAATTACCGAGATACCGAGTCTGATCGGAACGTCTTGGGAGGAGGTCTATTCCTTCGTTGACCGTGAGAGCTTGTCATGGGCTAAGTCTGGTTCATGTTTCATGGAGTACTGTAGCACCATACTCTCCATTCACTGTGGACCTAGTTCTGTTAACATTGATCTCACCGTTCATTCTCGACCGGACAGTCGAAAAAGCGGTACTATGTTACAAATAGGAGTAGTTGACATGTGCACAACATCATTTGTTATCGTCATATCTTACTACACTAGCAACAAGATTGTGTAGTACTGACGTATGAACCACTGCACATGCCTAGTCGTAGGAGCACTGTGTATGTTCAAGTGGCTGCCGTGTTTCGCACTCCTCCGTCGTAAAAGTGGAAACACTTGCTGTAATCATTTTTTTCTTCAGAAAAATAGTGGACACGCTCTACCGTGCAGATCCTCCTCCAGCCATGCACTAAATTGCTCACTTTCACCGACGTGTGGGACAGCCAGCACCTGGGTCCACCAGCCATGCACTAAATTACTCCGTAGTAGAGTGACGGTAGACTACCCCGATCGAACCACTGCAGTAATGCCCAATGAGCCGTCAAATCACAAAACCCCCTCCTTTCTAGCAGTAAGTTGGACGGACGAAGCAACCATCATTTCACTCTTCTCTCTCAGCTTCCTCTCTTGAAGAAAACCCCCACTCGATTCGCTTCTCCCTCATCTCGTTCCTCCTTTCACTTTCCTCTCTCAGCTTCCTCTCTTGGATGGACGCTGGAGCACCGGCCGACGTGATGTCTATGGCTCTGTCCAAAATCGTCGAGGCTCATGGTACGAAGAAGGGCAAGCACCCCGCCGAGACTACCGCAGACAAGCTCAAAGCCATCACCCTGTCCAAGCCCCCCTCTCCGGGATCCCTCATTAAGCAAGTCCATGTAATGTCTCTTGTTGACGATCTTTTTCTCGATCTTGATCGTGTTTTTCATCTAACACGCAGTACTAGTACTGATAGTACAACTTTTTGGGTGATCTTGCATGTGATTTTAGTGTGCCAAATGACGGTTCTAAATTCCTCTTTTGACCAAAACATGCGAGAGGTTGACACCGATTTCTTATAGATTACTTTCAACTACTCCCTCTGTCCCAAATTTCTTGTCTTAGATTTTTCTAGATACGGATGGATCTAATACTAAAATGTGACTTGATACATCCGTATATAGACAAATCTAAGACAAGAATTTTGGGACGGAGGGAGTACTTTATGAACATCAATGCTACCTTTTAAGAGGGTATATTTGCCTCAGTAACTTGTGTTATGGATATTGCATGTAATCCCTCTGCTCTCATGCCTTTGAAGACATGTTCTAGTGTCTTTGTTCACTCATTTCTATGCGTATATGTAGTCATATATGGAGTATAATATAGAAAATCATCTTATATTTCTGAACTGAGGTAGTAATAAAATATGGTTTCTGTTTGAATTAGAACTAGGTCCGTGGTGGAGATGAAGTTCTCAAAGTCATGCCGTGTGAACTGGAAGACCTGATGATGAGTTCTACTGCTGAACTATCTAGCTGCTGTGTCCTTGTCGCCATGTGTCCTGAACTAGTGTTTTTCTGTAGCATTGTTGTCAGGCGTGTTCTCGTGGTTGTACTTGACCACAACAATTTCCTGTCTATGCCTTCGATTACGAATGGTGTGGTTCTTGTAAAGCTTCCCAACAAATCTGATGTGGCCTATCTTCATCATCATGTTTATGAGTGGAAAGACCACTCTGTTAGGTTCTCCAAGGTTGACAAGATGGTGATGGTGCATGTAGACATCTCGCACGAAGTCCATGGCCTAGTCAGTTATCCAGGGTTCATCCCGTAGGTCGGTGGCAAGAAATAGTCTGCAGAGTTTAGTTAGTGCAACTTTGCTTGTCTATAGTAAGTACTATTGTTCAGTACTTGATTTGTGTTTGTGAACCCTGTATTGTTTATTAGTACTGCCGCTTTTGGTGTGTGGTCAGTCCTGAGAACGGTCTATGTTAATGTCTGTCCACTCAATTCAGTCTGTATATTTTGAAGTATCCAGATCATATTTTTTGTGAGGACGGTTTATCAATTATGGTTACACTCCAATATCTGTATGCATTGCAGGGTTTATCACACCCACCAGGATTTCCAGTCCCATGGATGTTCGGTCCATACGATTTGTCACGGCCTTTGGACTGTCCTGCTTGTGGGAGTAGGCGGGGCCCCTGCATGCCACGCGTAGTTGGACGATCAATCTTCTGTTTAGTACTTCAACATAGTGATTTCCTGGTAAGGATTCACTCGTGTCACATCAAGTAAATCTTATTGATTTACTGTCTAAATCTTATTGATTTAATGTCATGTTTTCTTTCTTTTCCTGCAATTTTACAATGCAGGTTTTGCCATGTGACATTCATCACAGAATAAACCGTTTGGTTTGCTCTACGATGGCTATTTTTGCAGGTTTCACTTCTTATGTCGTGTCAGTAACGAAGGCACTGTCCATCACTTATATTACTGGAAAAATATGGATCAGTCTGTTGTCTGAGTACAAGCTGAATCCCTATGATGAACTGCAGTTTGGTTTAACAAAAACACCACAATTAGTCCTTCTCGCGTTTAAAAGACTAGCAAACATGCCCGCGCGTTGCAATGGGAGATAAAAATAGCATACGTTCGGACGGTGAGGTTGTGCACACCGATAGCCGCCGCCGGTCACAAGATCAAGATGGATGCAATGTGCTTGAAGATAGATGCAATGCGTTTGAAGAATAGTAAGATTAGAAGATATGCCATTGATAATGAGGCTTGGTATCATTATGTCGTTGGATCAATTGTTACCTTCGTTGCGATCTTGATCGCATTTGTTGTGATGACGGTAAGTTTTCTCTAGTGTTTTGCTTAACAAAAGCATACTTAGCTTCATTCTCTCATAAATAGCTTATTCATTTAAAAATGGCATGATAACCTTGGTTCTCTCATAAATGTTAAATACTTAGCTTATATTCCTCCAAAATGGCATATAATTACCTAAATTAGATTAAAAAAAGAGCTATGCTTACCTAAGTTGGCTCAAAAATGGCATCATCTCACAGGTGCTTTGCTACGGAGCAAATGATAGGTGACATGAATCATATGGTTTGCTCGACTGGGAATCTAGGTTGTGGGACTTGTTTCACTGATAATAGAAATGATGAATTGATTGTGGACACAATTTATTGGACTTAGTTGGGGACTTAGTTTCAGATAATTAGTTAACATTGTTTTTTTATGGGAGTTCACACTAAAATTTAAAGTAGAACCATTCAGAGTAACAGGAGCAGCAGTATACCAATGTGGTAGTAGCAAGGGATCACTTGTGTTTTGGTAGAAGTTGATTGAAGTCCAGGAAGAGAACGTCTCCTAGATAAAAGGAAACACTATCTATGTGCCGCCCGGATGTGGCCGTGTTGCTTTCATCAGACTTAAGTGGTACTCCTTATCTTACTCGACACCGGCTTAAGAAAAAATCGTAAACATGCAATTAACTCCGGGACTGAATCATGACCTTCGCAAGAGCCGTAGGGTACTCCACATAGTTGCTTTCATTTATGCTAAAGAACTTGTAGATTAAAAAACAGAAATAAAGGAGTACTTGTCAAGATGTATATCCAAAGTGTGTGAGCAAGTACCATAGACCAACATATGCATATCACATTGCTTTGTCAAGAGAAAACACGTAAAAAGGAACTAAGCACTAATCCCAAAGATGATGTACCATGAGTAAAGATAACCCAGGTTATTCAACAGCTAGAAGTAGCAGTTCCTAAGGGGGAAATTTCCCTTTCTCTTCTTCTTCTTCCCACACCAGACTTCTCTTGTGCTATAGTAGAGCGGGGTCCTATACCCAAGACGCTGAGGCAGGCTCGGTCCTGAGATTTTAGGGGGGCTGGGGCAAAATGAGAACATGGTCCCTTTAATATAAACATCAAAAGAGTCAATATTTGTCAATATAAAATAAAATATTACCAATAACAAATTAAAACATAAGAAAATTTATCATTTTAAGATGCTAGCGGTCACAGTGACCGGTGGGTTTGGTCTCCTCTCGACGTGGACCCTAGGGGGGAGATTGGGCATCTTCAGCCCAATACACACAAGAGATCTAGCATTGGTCATGGGAGATCATGTGTTGGTCACAGAAGGTGGCACATGAAATCTAGCCAAATTGTGGCTACCATCTGATGAGCCAAATTACCCTCGTGATGTTGTATGCAGAACTAAATTTATGATATGGTAAAACTGATAGCGATATTTCTATGAGTTAAAAGTGTATAATCAGCCAGATAAGAACTACAATGGGTCTATACGAACATATTAAGGTTACAGTTAGATATATAAAACGTACATCACTGAATAAAGTTAATGCAACAATTAGCCGTCAATTTATAACATGAGATCAACTTCTAAAAGTATAATGTATAAGGGAAGAAGAGTAACAACAGTGACATCCCTATTCATCATTCCAGAGTATCTAATTTTTTTAGACAAGAGTATCTAATTCCTTCAAAGGGATCAATGCAAATAAAAAAAAGATCACCTCATTATACTGAACTGGTGAGAAGGCCATCACTTTGTTTTTGAGAACCTCCTCACATAAGGAAAGGAAAAGGTTAATGGCCCAGTCTACAAAGGAAAAAAATCAGCATCTTCTTCGTGAGAAGACCTTGGTGCACGCAGGAGCATCTCTCCTGCACTGATGCAGGGAGCCTCGGCCGTCTCTCTTTGTCTCCCTTCTCTTCAAGCTTGTTCGCATCGGGATCGCATCGTTGGCGTACGATCTCCCGCAGTGATGATGCAGGAGCCTCGACCGTCTTCCCTATATCTTCAAGCTCTTTCGATGAGCTTTTTCTCTCTTCAAACCCTCATGCTGTCACAACCATCAATCTCTTCCGTATATGCAAGATGCATGTCTTCCCTCATGCTGCCCAGCCATCAATCTCTTCCGTATATGCAAGATGTTCTCAGGAAATTAGTCGACTCCCTCCATCATGTGGCTGACCTTTCCTATTCCTCTTCCCTCGTTAACCTTCACTTCTCGATCTGGACGCTTCCTTGTTACCTAGGAACTTCAAAGAGGTATATAAATTGGAAGAGTTGAATATAGGGGGGCGAGGTGGGACTATTAATATTCATGTAATCCTTGTTTCCAAAACAGAAGGTTGAGTTGTCTCAGTTGGTTGGGCTATAGTAGTACTCAATACCAATGTTGGGAGTTCAATTCCTGGCACCAACATATATTTTTGTTGGGCCGACTTTGTTTTTAGACAGGCGGGCGAGGCCAGGTAAGACCGCAAAGTACGTACAGAAATTGTACCGACGGACGGACGAAGATTTACGAACGAAAACCGGAAGTAAGAAGCGGTAGCCCTTTTATTATTAGGTAAAGAAATGAAGAAAAAAACTGGATCACGGTCACGGATCCTAGTCAAGTTAGAAAGCTGATCATAGCAGACCAGGCACGACCGCCGCTGTCTCGCATAGATCGAGCACCGACAGTTGCTCTAGCACTGACAGCGGTGGCAGCTCAGTCTGATCCAGCTGAGGATTGGGCACCGACCGCGTCAGCAGATCAGTTTTATCTACCGGAGGATCGGGCATCGACACTGGCACCTGCTCCGACACCAACACCAGCTCTACAAGGAGCACCATCTTCGGCAGCAGCAGCGGCTTTGGCACCTGCACCAACACTTGCACTTGCATCTGCTCCGGCCCGTGCAGTTGCACCGGCAACAGACTGGGCTGCAGTTCGCACTTCATATACCAAAGTCCTTACAAAAACCGACATGTCCACCTTCTTAGTAAGCATTGGCCGCCCAAGTGCTTCGTTCTTTTTTCTTTCCATGTTGTTTCACATGATTCACTGTGTTGATCTAACTGTTTGGGTATGTCTTCTTGTTTGCAAACAGAGAATTCCTAGAGCAACGAGGGAGTCGTTCAACAATCCGGGCGACCGCGGCCAAGTTTGTCTTACCATGCGCAGCCTTGGTGTGAATGAACCTGCTCAATATACCGTAAGTACAAAGGATGGTTGCATGATGATTGATGCTAAAGGGTGGTCAACATTCAAATCTAAATCATATCTTGCGGTAGGGGATGATGTCAAAATCGAACTTTCTCGGCAAGGAGAGCTGGTCCAAATCAACTTTGAAATTCTTCAGTAGCAGCACGCAACTGCCGAACTGATCTATCCTCCGAGATATTTTGATGTAATAATCTGGCATGGTGAAACAAGTGTCCTGTGTGTATAAGTAGTACGACGGTATTATTTATCACATGGTATATCGTTGATAGAATTGCAACTCTGATTGCTGGTTAGGAACTATCGTTCGATTTCATTCCAACAGCTGCCGTGCTTTATTCAATTTTGTGTATTCGCCTTGCGACAACATCTAAAACCAGCGCCGTACCGATCGCTTGCAATATGAAAAGCGCTGAGGTAGAACACATGGGCCCCCAAACATGCAGGGTTGGCCTGCGGCCCAAAGTCCAGAACCGTGAGCCTATCTGAGTATTATATTCTCAGCTGAACCCCCATAAAAAAAGTTGAACCCCCATAATGCCCGTGCGTTGCAGAGCGGCAAGGTGAGCCTGTGATATAAACGATTTGTATATTTCTTTACAGAGGGAGTATCTCTCTGTCAAAAAATATATTTATGTGTAACTAGTTACTCCTGTCTTTCTACTTCCTTTCACTGATATGTGGGGCAACCGGCAACGGGGTCCACATGCCATATGCACAAATTAGAGTGCACAACTTCACGGTAGACACACCCCGGTCATAGCGCCACAATAATGCCCAATGAGCCGTCAAATCACAACCCCCTTTTTCTAGCTTTAGCAGTAAGCTGGACGGACGAAGCGGCAATATTTCACTAGGCCTGAATCCCCTTCTCCCTCGTCTACTTGTTCAGAGAAAACCCCCTCTCGGCGATTGCATAGGGTTTTCTCATGGAGAACCAGGTACGAATTCTTCATCCATCCCTGATAAATCCAAGTCCCTTGGTCGCAAGTAATCCTAGGATGGCAGCGCCGCCGTTGATGCATTTTTCTTCCTACTGAATCTAGTGTGTTTCATGTGCAGTGCCCAAAGTGCGAGTACCCTACAGGTTTCTGCGCCCTCGGCGAGACGCCACACTTGTTCCTTCTCATCCTAACACATCATTTTGAAACACTCACCGTATGTTCCTAGAATCCTCTTTTCTATCCAGGAGGGTGGTTTTTTTTGAACATGTTGTGTTCTCATATTATTTTTCCTGCGGTGTATTATTTGCTCTGCCAGAACACATGTACTCAAGATGCTCGGCCTTGCCATAACTGAATACACTAGTTTAATGGTCACAGTGAAGACAAGCCATGGATATAAGTTCCGAGTTGGGTTCATGAACCAAGAAGATCGCTGCTTTTTTTATGGCCGAACTTGGATAAACTTTCTCAAGTGTTACAGACTGAAAGTTGGCGCATGAATGTTGATGGAAATAGCAGAACCTGGTCTCATCTTCACTGCGATCTTCCACCCCGACGTTGTTCCAATAGTTCATCCATGTTAGTTTTGTATCTGGTTCTTGCTTGTTGCCTCGATTACTTCTTAATCCACCTATTCCGTCTAACTAATCACAATTTAACTTTAGAAGTAGCAACGAATCTCTCACGAAGATGCTACTTCTAACTAATATTTTCTTATAATTGGTGGCACGTGTAGGTTTTTTCAGAGTTAAGCAGTCTGCTCGTTTGTTACTCTGTAATAACTCGGCTGTTACTAATGGCACTGAAGTTGACTGGATGGACATCCACAAGTTCCTACACTTTATTGATCGTCTTGAGGTCCTTGTGGGGCGGTTCAATGGTGGAAGGCCACGTGGGATATGTGTGCCACTGCTGCACTCGTTGAACAGGTCCAACTGTGTCGAAAAACTTATGGTACGAGCTGTTGTCTGTTATATATGTTGTTCATAAACTATTGCTTATACACAGTTTTACAGCTGTGATCTTCTTGAAACAGGAACTGTCGAGTTCTATTGTTCCTATACAGATGCCTGACCATGGTCGGGTCAGACTTGGGCTTGGTCACAACATGATGTTTATGTCGACCTACTCAATTCCCCTTGGAGGTGAAAAGATACTTATTCATGGGTGGTCTCAAATAATGAAGGCCCGTCCATCTTGGAGAATAGGACAGAAGATCATGTTCATGCTTTTCCATGGCTCTAAAGAGAATATCCTGTTTATTGACCACGTTGCGAGATGAAGCCGCTTTCAGAAGGTTGTGGATGCGCGGGGTGGCGCCTGGGCCTTGTCCTGGGGCTTGGCGGCCTCACCCTTGGTTAACTGTAGGCAAAGTAGCACTATTTGAGGCGTGCTTTGTACGGTTGAACCTGTATAAGTACTCATACTGCTTTCAACTTTGGTTGTTAAGTGCCCCTGCTGGTTTCAGTTAAGGTTGTTAAGTACTCCTACTGCTTTTACAGTCTGTCGTGTTTCTTCAGTCCTATCTTCCTCCAGCCGCCAAAACCAAACCAGCGCCGGCGGGGCCGCCTGCTTCCGCCTCCCACGGCTGGCTGCGCCTCAGTGCACGCATCGCCGCCCCACCGTCTCCAAAGTCGTTAACGCCAACGTCCTCCGCGCGCTTTGGTGCGCTCACCGCGGCGCTACCCTCTCGCATTGTCAACATGGTCAACAAACAACAGGAATCGGCAGAAGTATGTGGAGAGGATGACAGTAGGGGCCCACCACTCAGCGTATGGAAAAATAAAATGCTTCCTCGTGTTTTCCTGACATCTGGGACCCACGACATTATGAGCGTATATAGTCAATAGACAAGAGAACAACACAAGATCGGCTGACACCTGGGACATAGCTACTCGAGCAGTATTTTTTTTGTTTGGTATTGTTGAGACGGAGTAGGGTTTGAACTGGGTTGTGGCCCGTCTAGCCCAGGCTTATATTTTATGTTCACCATGTGACCAGCCCAACTATTTTTTCTTTGTGAAAATGAGCCCAGTTTATTTTTTCTGAAGAATACCCAATCCAGGCCTACTTATTTTTCTACGCCATGATGGGCTGCAACTCTTTCAAGACGCCTGCAAATCTTGAAAGTAATATGAAATGGGTTGTAAATATAAAAACAGACGACAAATTGGCAATTACTTTATAATTTCTAAATTTTTTCACATTTTCAGATTCCTATTTCAATGGGCATTAACCTAATTTAAATATATCTTCAAAGTACTTTAAATCTGGCTCGACATTTCGGTATTAAAAATAGTTTGGGACCCACAGAAATATGCGAAATTGGCCAAGGCCAACCAAAAAAAGACTGCAATAAATTGCATAAGAAGTTGCCATGAGCTATATATAAATTATTAAAAAAAGAGGGAGTGGTCTGACTTGTGGGCCTGTTTAGTTGACGTGTATGCAAGATTTTTTTAGTTATTATATACGTCAACAAACGATTCTAGCAGACGTAACCGTTGGATGTCAATCCAACGGCCGTCGTGTTTCTTCAATCTCGGATCTTCTTGCTCCAGCCGCCAAAGCAGCGCCGGCGGGACCGCCTACTCCCACCTCCCGTGGCCGGTTGTGCTGCCGCGCAGGCATCAGCGCCCGCTTACTCCCACCGCTGGCCAGGGCATCCCTCTACTCACCCACACCCCCTGTTATTCTGCGGCGACGGCAACCTCACACTGCAGCCGAACCGGTGAACCCTCGTACTCCTCTCCGCGCGGGCTTCCACTGGCGCGTCTTCCCTGGCTCCGTGTCGTCCCCTTCCTAGGCCTCACCATCGTCCACCGCCGTGGTGCTTTCGGCGCGGCGTGGTCAATTTGGTCAAGGACCGACTTCCATCGGAAGAGTACTGTACGTGGAGAGGCTAACAGCTGGGTCCACGGCAGCCGCAAGGAAGTGCCTCCTTATTATGCGGAAAATAATTATTCCTCCACCTGACAGCAGGGACCCACCGGACGGGCCACCAGTATTTCGCGAAAAAAAACATTTCCCCCTGACTCCTGGGACCCACAAGACGGGCCACTGTATTTCGCGAAAAAATGTTCCCCCCGCTGTCAGCTCGGACCCACTGAAAGTGCCTCCTTATTACGCACAAAAAACGAATACCCCGTGCTACCTAGGACCCACCTTGGTGGGAGGCAGACTTGTGGGCCTACTAAGTTGAATGGGACGGAGGCCTTTGTCAACTTTAGTCAATATATGAACGATTCTAGCTCCAGTGACCGTACGATGTCCATCCATCGGCCGTAGTGCTTCTTCAACCTTTGGTCTTCTTGCTCCAGCCGCCCAAAGCAGCGCCGGTTATGTCGCCTACTCCTGCCGCCCGTGGCCGGCTGTGATGCCGCGAAGGCCTCACAGCCCCCTACTGCTCCCACCGCTGGCCAGGCCATCCCTCTATGCACCCACACCCCCTGTTATTCTACGGTGACGGCAGCCTCACACCGCAGCCGAACGAGTGAACCCTCATACTCCTCTATGCGTGGGAATCCACTGCCGCGTCTTCCCCGGATCCGCGCCGTCCCCTTCCTAGGCCTCGCCGTCGTCCACCGCCCTGGTGCTCTCGGCGCGGCGTGGTCAATGTGGTCAAGGAATGGCTTCCCTCAGACGTCGACTGTACGTGGAGAGACTGACAGCTGGGTCCACGGCCGCAGCAAGGAAGTGCCTCCTTATTACGCGCAAAATAATTATTCCTCCACCTGACAGCGGGGACCCACCGGACGGGCCACCATATTTCGCGAAAAAAATGTTTCCCCCTGACTGCTGGGACCCACCAGCTACATCTTCGCACGCAAGGAAGTGCGTCCGAAAAAAATGATTCGCCCCCTGACTGCTGGGACCCACCAGCTACATCTTCGCACGCAAGGAAGTGTGTCCGGAAAAAAACGATTCACCCCCCTGACTGCTAGGACCCACCAGCTACATCTTCGCACGCAAGGAAGTGCGTCCGGGCAAAAAACAAAACGATTCCCCCCCTGACTGCTGGGACCCAGCAGCTACATCTTCGCACGCAAGGAAGTGCGTCCGGGCAAAAAAACAAACAAAACGATTCGCTCCCGTGACTGCTCGGACCCACTAGCTACATCTTCGCAGGCAAGGAAGTGCCTGATAGTCGGGACCCATCTGGTCGAAGCGTACGTAGCATTGTCATCCTGGTCGCGAACGTGTACGTACATATATACTGGTCGATGTAAAGGCGCGCACGTGTCGTAGTAGAGGCGCGTACGTGTCGTAGTAGAGGCGCGCACGTAGCATGTACACGTACGTACAACGGCTAGGGTGCAAGAAAGAAAATACGATCACGTACATACATACGGGCAGGGTCGCGAACGCCTACTCGCGCATACGTACGGCCAGGGCTCGTGTACCTAGCTGGGTCGGAACGGATAAATAGCGTCGTCGTCATGTTCATGGGAAGGCAACAGAATGCGTCGTGTTCATGGGGAGGCAACGGAATGCGTCGTGTTCATCGGGAGGCAACGAAACGCGTGGGAGCCAACCGGCTGGGTCGGAACGGAACGCGTGGTCGTGTTCATCGGGAGGGCTTGGACGGAACAGGCGATGGAAACGAGGCCTAGAGTACCGCACAATGGAGGAAATGGACCTCCTACGTACGGAACGGGGTCCTGTTGATCGGGAGGGGTCTGGCGTACCGCAAAACGGAGGAAACGGACCTCCTACGGTTGAAACGGGGGTCCTGTTAATCAGGAGGGGTGTGGCGTACTGCAAAACGGACGAAACGGACCTCCTACGGTCGAAACGGGGGTACTGTTCATCGGGAGGGGTGTGGCATACCGCAAAATGGGACTCCAGGGGATACTGTTCATCTCCACCGTCGACCTCCTCCAGCCTCCACGGGCTCCTGTTCATCCAGCCTCCACCGTGCGCTACTCCACCGGCTACTGTTCAACCACCCCTCCACCGTCTACTGTTCATCCAACCCTCCACACCACGGGGTCCTGTTCAACCACCCCTCCACGGGCACCCCTCCATCGTCTACTGTTCATCCAGCCCTCCACCACACCACAGGGTCATGTTCATCCAGAGGCAACGGCACCGCTCACTGTTCATCCAAACCCCCCGCAATGCTCACTGTTCATCCCAGAGGCAGCATCGATCGGCTTTAGTTAGCAGCAGTAGCGAAGGAATCGCTCGATCGGGTTCAGTTAACATCCATCGATCGATTGCTCGGGTTCAGTAACGCGTAGCCTGCAGTGCAATTGCTCGGGTTCAGTTAATTAGAGCCCAACGCCTCGCTCGGGTTCAGTTAGAGCCAACGCCTCGCACACACGCGCGTACGTGTACGAGAGAAACATGCATCGCTTGGCCCCCCGACCTCCCACCGTAACCGGGAACTCCCCGAAATTTTCCTCCTCCTCGCTACTACCACGGGTTTTTCCGCCATGGACGGCCCAAAGAATGTCATGCAGCTGCGTCTCCGGCCCACCCAGGACGAAAAACACATTTTCTGTCATGATTTTTTGTCATAAAAGTAGGAGCCCACTACATCTGTGATGATACCGGGTTTTGTCACAATTATCATCATAGAAGTGTCATATGTATGACATAATTTTTTTCGTTCGGCCCAAAATGTCACGGATGTGTCTTTCTTTTGTAGTGGTGGCGGCCCCTGAATTCAGATCCGGAATCCCGATGCAGCTCACCTCCTGGCAAGAGAGGGGCCTAACCTGGGGTCCCTCGGACGAGCTGACTGGGCTTCAGACGTGCGTCCAGAACATGATAGATAGGAAGATCAAGCTTGTCAATGTGGTCCAGGTCATGCTCATTCGTCGGGTCCTCCCGTGCCAACATCGGACTTGCTATCTGTGGGAGTACGATCCGGCCAAGCACCAGACGCTACTAGAGCTCTTCGGCACAACGCATGAAGAAATCTGGAAAGTGCTCTTAAAGGCCGGCGAGACGCCACCGCCCACGACCGAAGATCATGGGCTTAGCTTAAAATGCCAGGCTAACCCGGTAAGTTCTTTTAATGTTTTCAAGGCATACCCTTTACTAGCATATTTTGAGAAAAAGCCTAAGCTCTACTACCCGTGTTTTCAGAACTGGATCAAGATAGCTGATACGTCTCCAATGTATCTATAATTTTTGATTGCTCCATGCTATATTATCTACTGTTTTGGACATTACTGGGCTTTATTATCCACTTTTATATTATTTTTGGGACTAACCTATTAACCAGAGGCCCAACCCAGAATTGCTGTTTTTTTGCCTATTTTAGGATTTCGAAGAAAAGGAATATCAAATGGAGTCCAAACGGAATGAAACCTTCGGGAACGTGATTTTCCCACCGAACATGATCCAGGACACTTGGACCCTATGTCAAGAAACAAAGGAGGATGCCACGAGGTAGGGGGGGTGCGCCTACCCCCCAAGCACGCCCTCCACCCTCGTGGGCCCCCTGTTGCTCCTCCGACGTACTCATTCCTCCTATAAATACCTACGTACCCCCAAACGATCAGGTACGGAGCCAAAACCCTAATTCCACCACCGCAACTTTCTGTATCCACGAGATCCCATCTTGGGGCCTGTTCCGGAGCTCCGTCGGAGGGGGTATCCATCACAGAGGGCTTCTACATCAACACCATAGCCCCTCCGATGAAGTGTGAGTAGTTCACCTCAGACCTACGGGTCCATATTTATTAGCTAGATGGCTTCTTCTCTCTTTTTGGATCTCAATACAATGTTCTCCCCCTCTCTTGTGGAGATCTATTCGATGTAATCTTCTTTTTGCAGTGTGTTTGTTGAGACCGATGAATTGTGGGTTTATGATCAAGTCTATCTATGAACAATATTTGAATCTTCTCTGAATTCTTTTATGTATGATTGGTTATCTTTGCAAGTCTCTTCGAATTATCAGTTTGGTTTGGCCTACTAGATTGATCTTTCTTGCAATGGGAGAAGTGCTTAGCTTTGGGTTCAATCTTGCGGTGTCCTTTCCTAGTGACAGTAGGGGCAGCAAGGCACGTATTGTATTGTTTCCATCAAGGATAACAAGATAGGGTTTTCATCATATTGCATGAGTTTATCCCTCTACATCATGTCATCTTGCTTAAGGCGTTACTCTGTTTTCATGAACTTAATACTCTAGATGCATGCTGGATAGCGGTCGATGAGTGGAGTAATAGTAGTAGATGCAGGCAGGAGGCGGTCTACTTGTCTTGGACGTGATGCCTATATACATGATCATACCTAGATATTCTCATAACTATGCTCAATTCTGTCAATTGCTCAATAGTAATTCGTTCACCCACCATAAAATACTTATGCTCTTGAGAGAAGCCACTAGTGAAACCTATAGCCCCCGGGTGTATCTTCATCATATTAATCTTCCAATACTTAGTTATTTCCTTTGCTTTTATTTTACTTTGCATCTTTATCATAAAAATACAAAAAATATTATCTTATCATATCTATCAGATCTCACTCTCGTAAGTGACCGTGAAGGGATTGACAACCCCTTATCGCATTGGTTGCGAGGAGTTATTTGCTTTGTGCAGGTATGAGGGACTCACGCGTAGCCTCCTACTGGATTGATACCTTGGTTCTCAAAAACTGAGGGAAATACTTACGCTACTTTGTTGCATCATCCTTTCCTCTTCGGGGAAATCCAACGCAGTGCTCAAGAGGTAGCAAGAAGTATTTCTGGCGCCGTTGCCGGGGAGTCTACGCAAAAGTCAATATACCAAGTACCCATCACAATCCTTATCTCTTGCTTTACATTATTTGCCATTTGCCTCTCATTTTCCTCTCCCCCACTTCACCCTTGCCGTTTTATTCGCCCTCTCTCTCTATCCTCCCTCTCTTTCTCTATTTGCCTCTTTTTGCCCGCTTGCTTTTTGTTTGCTTGTGTGTTGGATTGCTTGCTTGTCACGATGGCTCAAGATAACACTAAATTGTGTGACTTCACCAATACCAACAACAATGATTTTATTAGCACTCCGATTGCTCCTCCTACCGATGTTGAATCTTGTGAAATTAATACTGCTTTGCTGAATCTTGTCATGAAAGATCCGTTTTCCAGCCTTCCTAGTGAAGATGCCGCTACCCATCTAAATAGCTTCGTTGATTTGTGTGATATGCAAAAGAAGAAAGATGTGGATAACGATATTGTTAAATTGAAGCTTTTTCCTTTTTCGCTTAGAGATCATGCTAAAGCTTGGTTTTCGTATTCGCCTAAAAATAGTATTGATTCTTGGAATAAGTGCAAAGATGCTCTTATCTCTAAGTATTTTCCTCCCGCTAAGATCATCTCCCTTAGAAACAATATTATGAATTTTAAGCAACTTGATCATGAACATGTTGCACAAGCTTGGGAGAGGATGAAATTAATGATACGTAATTGCTCTACTCATGGTTTGAATTTGTGGATGATTATACAAATTTTTTATGCCGAATTGAATTTTGCTTCTAGAAATCTTTTAGATTTGGCCGCGGGAGGCACTTTTATGGAAATCACTTTAGGAGAAGCTACTAAACTCCTAGATAATAGTATGGTTAATTATTCTCAATGGCATGCTCAAAGATCTACTAATAAAAAGGTGCATGCAATAGAAGAAATTAATGTTTTGAGTGGAAAGATGGATGAACTTATGAAATTATTTGCTAGTAAAAGTGTTTCTTCTGATTCTAATGATATGGCCTTGTCTACTTTGATTGAGAATAATAATGAATCTATGGATGTGAATTTTGTTGGTAGGAACGATTTTGGTAACAACGCGTATAGAGGAAATTTCAATCCTAGCCCTTATCCTAGTAATCCCTCTAATAACTATGGTAATTCCTACAACAATTCTTATGGAAATTATAATAAAATGCCCTCTGATTTTGAATCTAATATTAAAGAATTTATTACTTCGCAAAAGAATTTCAATGCTTTGATTGAAGAAAAATTCCTTAAGATTGATGAGTTGGCTAGGAACGTTGATAGAATTTCTCTTGATGTTGATTCTTTGAAACTTAGATCTATTCCACCTAAGCATGATATCAATGAGTCTCTCAAAGCCATGAGAATTTCCATTGATGAGTGCAAAGAAGGAACCGCTAGGATGCGTGCTAAGAAAGATGCCTTTATAAGAACGTGTTCTTCTAGTTCCTATGAAATAAAGATGAAGATCTAAAGGTTATTGATGTGCCCCTATTAAATCTTTGTTTTACAATATGAATCTTAATAATGATGGGACTGAATATGATCCACCTTTACCTAGAAGGCATTCCAAGAATTCGGAGTTTTTCGATCTTGATGCTAAATTTGATAAAAGTGGGATTGAAGAAATTAAAAACCTAGATGCTGCTAAACCCACTATTTTGGATTTGAAGGAATTTAATTATGAAAATTGCTCTTTGATTGATTGTATTTCCTTGTTGCAAGCCGTGCTAAATTCTCCTCGCGCTTATAGTCAAAATAAATCGTTTACTAAACATGTCGTTGATGCCTTGATGCAATCTTATGAAGAAAAACTTGAGTTGGAAGTTTCTGTCCCTGGAAAACTTTATGATGAGTGGGAACCAACTATTAAAATTAAGATTAAAGATCATGAGTTCTATGCTTTATGTGATTTGGGTGCTAGTGTTTACACGATTCCAAAGACTTGGTGTGATCTGTTAGGTTTCCGTGATTTTGATGATTGCTCTCTAAACTTGCACCTTGCGGATTCCACTATTAAGAAACCTATGGGAAGAATTAATGATGTTCTTATTGTTGCAAATAGGAATCATGTACCCATATATTTTATTGTTCTTGACATAGATTGCAATCCTTCATGACCTATTATTCTTGGTAGACCTTTCCTTAGAACGATTGGTGCAATTATTGATATGAAGGAAGGAAATATTAGATTCCAATTTCCGTTAAGGAAAGGCATGGAGCACTTTCTAGAAAGAAAATTAAATTACCTTATGAATCTATTATGAGAGCCACTTATGGATTGCCTACCAAAGATGGCAATACCTAGATCTATCCTTGCTTTTTATGCCTAGCTAGGGGCGTTAAACGATAGCGCTTGTTGGGAGGCAACCCAATTTGTTTTTATTCCTTGCATTTTGTTCCTGTTTCGTAATAAATAATTTATCTAGCCTCTGTTTAGTTTGTGTTTTTTGTGTTTAATTAGTGTTTGTGCCAAGTAGAACCGTTGGGAAGACTTGGGGAAAGTCTTGATATCTTGCTGTAAAAAACAGAAACTTTAGCGCTCACGAGAACTGCTGCCATTTTTATTTGGAAAGTGCTATTTAGTTAATTATTTGTGCAGATGATTAATAGATAAATTACCCACGTCCAGAAACGTATTTTAGAATTTTTGGGGTTCCAGATCTTGCGCTAGCTACAGATTACTACAGACTGTTCTGTTTTTGACAGATTCTGTTTTCGTGTGTTGTTTGCTTATTTTGATGAATCTATGGCTAGTAAAATAGTATATAAACCATAGGAAAGTTGTAATACAGTAGGTTTAACACCAATATAAATAAATAGTGAGTTCATTACAGTACCTTGAAGTGGTCTTTTGTTTTCTTTCGGTAACGTAGCTCACGAGATTTTCTACTTTAAGTTTTGTGTTGTGAAGTTTTCAAGTTTTGGGTAAAGATTTGATGGATTATGGAACAAGGAGTGGCAAAAGCCTAAGCTTGGGGATGCCCATGGCACCCCCAAGATAATCTAAGGACGCCTAAAAGCCAAAGATTGGGGATGCCCCGGAAGGCATCCCCTCTTTTCGTCTACTTCTTTCGGTAACTTTACTTGGAGCTATATTTTTATTCACCACATGATATGTGTTTTGCTTGGAGCGTCTTGTACGATTTGAGTCTTTGCTTTTTAGTTTACCACACTCATCCTTGCTGTACAAACCTTTTGAGAGATCCATACATGATTTGGAATTTGTTAGAATACTCTATGTGCTTCACTTATATCTTTTTGAGTAATATAGTTTTGCTCTAGTACTTCACTTATATCTTTTAGAGCACGGTGGTGGATTTGTTTTATAGAAACTATTGATCTCTCATGCTTCACTTAGATTATTTTGAGAGTCTTAAATAGCATGGTAATTTGATTAAATAATCCTAATTTTCTAGGTGTTCAAGATTAGTAAAAAATTTCTTATGAGTGTTTTGAATACTGAGAGAAGTTTGATGCTTGATGATTGTTTTGAGATATGGAGGTAATAATATCAAAGTCGTGCTAGTTGAGTAGTTGTGAATTTGAGAAATTCTTGTGTTGAAGTTTGCAAGTCCCGTAGCATGCACGTATGGTAAACGTTATGTAACAAATTTGAAACATGAGGTGTAATTTGATTGTCCTCCTTATGAGTGGCGGTCAGGGATGAGCGATGGTCTTTTCCTACCAATCTATCCCCCTAGGAGCATGCGCGTAGTGCTTGGTTTTTGATGACTTGTAGATTTTTGCAATAAGTATGTGAGTTCTTTATGACTAATGTTGAGTCCATGGATTATACGCACTCTCACCTTCCATCATTGCTAGCCTCTTCGGTACCGTGCATTGCCCTTTCTCACATTGAGAGTTGGTGCAAACTTCGCCGATGCATCCAAACCCCGTGATATGATACGCTCTTTCACACATAAACCTCCTTATATCTTCCTCAAAACAGCCACCATACCTACCTATTACGGCATTTCCATAGCCATTCCGAGATATATTGCCATGCAACTTTCCACCATTCCGTTTATCATGACACATTCATCATTGTCATACTGCTTAGCATGATCATGTAGTTGACATAGTATTTGTGGCAAATCCACCGTTCATAATTCTTTCATACATGTCACTCTTGGTTTATTGCATATCCCGGTACACCGCCGGAGGCATTCATATAGAGTCATCTTTTGCTCTAGCATCGAGTTGTAATCATTGAGTTGTAAATAAATAGAAGTGTGATGATCATCATTTTCTAGAGCATTGTCCCAAGTGAGGAAAAAAGGGATAAAGGCCATAAAAAAGAGAAAGGCCCAAATGAAAAAAATGAGAGAAAAAGAGAGAAGGGACAATGTTACTATCCTTTGCCACACTTGTGCTTCAAAGTAGCACCATAATCTTCATGATAGAGAGTCTTTTGTTTTGTCACTTTCATATACTAGTGGGAAATTTTCATTATAGAACTTGGCTTGTATATTCCAACAATGGGCCTCCTCAAGTGCCCTAGGTCTTCGTGAGCAAGCAAGTTGGATGCACACCTACTTAGTTTCTTTTGTTGAGCTTTCATACATTTATAGCTCTAGTGCATCCGTTGCATGGCAACCCCTACTCCTTGCATTAA
Source organism: Triticum aestivum (assembly GCF_018294505.1). Classification (NCBI taxonomy): domain Eukaryota; kingdom Viridiplantae; phylum Streptophyta; class Magnoliopsida; order Poales; family Poaceae; genus Triticum; species Triticum aestivum. Next base: position 552,450,635 of record NC_057800.1, on the reverse strand, counting down.
CATCAATCGATGGGCATCTCCATAGCCCATTGATTAGCCTCGTTGATTTGAGACTTTCTCCTTTTTTGTCTTCTCAATCTAACCCCCTCATTATATTCTATTCCACCCATAGTGCTATATCCATGGCTCCCGCTCATATATTGCGTGAAAGTTTATAGGTTTGAGATTACTAAAGTATGAAACAATTGCTTGGCTTGTCACCGGGGTTGTGCATGATGAGAGCATTCTTGTGTGACGAAAATGGAGCATGACTAAACTATATGATTTTGTAGGGATGAACTTTCTTTGGCCATGTCATTTTGAGAAGACATAATTGCTTAGTTAGTATGCTTGAAGTATTATTATTTTTATGTCAATATGAACTTTTATCTTGAATCTTTCGGATCTGGATATTCATACCACAATTAAGAAGAATTACATTAAAATTATGCCAAGTAGCACTCCGCGTCAAAAATTCTGTTTTTATCATTTACCTACTCGAGGACGAGCAGGAATTAACCTTGGGGATGCTTGATACGTCTCCAATGTATCTATAATTTTTTATTGCTCTATGCTATATTATCTACTGTTTTGGACATTATTGGGCTTTATTATCCACTTTTATATTATTTTTGGGACTAACCTATTAACCGGAGGCCCAACCCAGAATTGCTGGTTTTTTTTCTATTTTAGGGTTTCGAAGAAAAGGAATATCAAACGGAGTCCAAACGGAATGAAACCTTTGGGAACGTGATTTTCTCACCGAACATGATCCAGGAGACTTGGACCCTATGTCAAGAAACAAAGGAGGAGGCCATGAGGTAGGGGGCGCGCCTACCCCCCAGGTGCGCCCTCCACCCTTGTGGGCCCCCTGTTGCTCCACCGACGTACTCCTTCCTCCTATATATACCTACGTACCCCCAAACGATCAGATACGGAGCCAAAACTCTAATTCCACCGCCCCAACTTTCTGTATCCACCAGATCCCATCTTGGGCCTGTTCCGGAGCTCCGCCGGAGGGGGTATACATCACGGAGGGCTTCTACATCAACACAATAGCCCCTCCGATGAAGTGTGAGTAGTTCACCTCAGACCTACGGGTCCATAGTTATTAGCTAGGTGGCTTCTTCTCTCTTTTTGGATCTCAATACAATGTTCTCCACCTCTCTTGTGGAGATCTATTCGATGTAATCTTGTTTTTGCGGTGTGTTTGTTGGGACCGATGAATTGTGGGTTTATGGTCAAGTCTATCTATGAACAATATTTGAATCTTCTCTGAATTCTTTTATGTATGATTGGTTATCTTTGCAAGTCTCTTTGAATTATCAGTTTGGTTTGGCCTACTAGATTGATCTTTGTTGCAATGGGAGAAGTGCTTAGCTTTGGGTTCAATCTTATGGTGTCCTTTCCCAGTGACAGTAGAGGCAGCAAGGCACGTAATGTATTGTTGCCATCGAGGATAACAAGATGGGGTTTTCATCATATTGCATGAGTTTATCCCTCTACATCATGTCATCTTGCTTAAGGCGTTACTCTGTTTTCATGAACCTAATACTCTAGATGCATGCTGGATAGCGGTTGATGAGTGGAGTAATAGTAGTAGATGCAGGCAGGAGTCGGTCTACTTGTCTTGGACGTGATGCCTATATACATGATCATACCTAGATATTCTCATAACTATGCTCAATTCTGTCAATTGCTCAACAGTAATTCGTTTACCCACTGTAAAATACTTACGCTCTTGAGAGAAGCCACTAGTGAAACCTATGGCCCCCGGGTCTATCTTCATCATATTAATCTTCCAATACTTAGGTATTTCCTTTGCTTTTACTTTGCTTTTATTTTACTATGCATCTTTATCATAAAAATACCAAAAATATTATCTTATCATATCTATCAGATCTCACTCTCGTAAGTGATTGTGAAGGGATTGACAACCCCTTATCGCGTTGGTTGCGAGGAGTTATTTGCTTTGTGCAAGTACGAGGGACTCGCGCATAGCCTCCTACTGGATTGATACCTTGGTTCTCAAAAACTGAGGGAAATACTTACGCTACTTTGCTGCATCATCCTTTCCTCTTTGGGGAAATCCAACGCAGTGCTCAAGAGGTAGCAATAGCTGAGGGGATTAACTGTCCGGCTCTGCTGCCCGAAGACCAAGAATTCTCATTACTGATGAAAAAGCTTTTTCCAGCACCTTATGAGGTGCCAGAGAAGACGGCCAAGAAAGCGGCCAAAGGGGCCAAGAAGGGCCCCGCCAAAAAGGCGCTCCGGACATGATGTCCGAAGATGTGACTTCCTCTTCGTCCACTGACAATGACGATGAAGAGGAAGAAGAAAGCGACTCCCCACGTGAAGTGGGGAGGAAGAAGAGAGCGGCCCCCACAAATCCGGAGGCGAAAGCGCCTAAGAGGGTTAGAGGCTCCCTCGCGGATAACTCCGTGTGGGATGTTGATAGCAGTCCGGAGCAACCTCGCCGGACCAAGCCTCGGGCCGCCTCGTAAGTACCAGAATCTGAAAATGCCTGCCCTTCCTAGTTTGTAATATTGATATACCTTAAACCTTGTTATTGCAGTCCAGCACATGATGGCTCCCCGCGATCCTCGACAGATGGTTCGCTAGACTCAAAGGAGATGGCTAGCATGTCTCCGCCACCTGCTCATTCCGTCTCTCCCAAGGGTGACGACGAGGTGGTGTCGCAAAAGACCTTCCCTGATCGGGGGGCTTCCGGAAATCATCAGGGTGGCACCCCAGGACGATTCCTCATTCGCCGGACACACGGGAAAAAAATCCCCTATGGGGACTGGTGACGGGGGCCGAGTACCCTTCGGACTTGAGCCGGATACCATTCCAGAGATTTATGCAGCTCCGGAGTCAAGCGAACGGCATTCTCGAAAAGGAGGGAATGTGCATGTTCCGCCGGTGACGTCTATCCAACCAGAGGCACCGGATAATCTGCTGGAGGCGCTACGAGGCGCCTCTATTGTGGATGAACACCGTGCCCTTATGGGCACGGTAATAGAGAAGGTCTAGTTTGCAAAAAGCAGACTCACCGAAGCCTGCACTAGCCTTCTATCGGGCTTTGAGGTAAGTAATGCATTTGTTGGAAGAATATCACAGTATAGACAGTAGCTCATGATGCTCTGTTTGGTGTTTAGAAAGAAAAAGGCGAACAGAGGATCGAGAAGAAATATCGCAGGAGTCTAACATAAGTTGTTTGTGTGAATAAGCAGGTATCGCTGCAGGCTGCCACCACTCTTGCTGCGGAGGTCTCCGGACAGAAGCGGAGACTGGAGCGGGCCGAGGAAGAGCTCGGCCTCATGAAGGAGCAGCTGGAGGATAGCCAAGGTATGCAGTAACCTGCGGGTACGTTTTAAGAAAATATGAATAGTCCGTCCGGACTGAGGTGTCATAAACTTTATTAGGGGCCACGACCGAGGTGGCAGCCCTCAAGAAGGCGTTAGCCAAGGCTGAGGACAAAGCGGCCAAGGAACGCGCCGCACGCGAGAAGTACGAGACCTAGGTTGGCGAGGCGCAGGAACAACTCCGGGGTGCGATCGAGAGATTTGAGTCCTTGGAGCATGATTGTAAGGCGCAAGAGTCCGAACTGGCGAAGGCCCACCGGAGTGCACAGGATGCACGAGCCGAAGCCCAGAACACCCTCCAGGAAATTCAGGCGGCCAAGGAGATTGCGGCGGGTAATTCTTTCACCATGCAAAGCAAGTATGTAGAAGAAACGTTCCTTGTACTTATCCGAATTTGGGTTTTCCAGGGGCGTTTATGGATCTACCGCGCAGTATATCAGATGCTGCCGAGCATTATAGAGCTGAAGAAGGGATGTCTACGGAGAAGCTGTTCTGGTCCCAATATCTTGGACCCGAACATCCGTTGCCCTTCAGCGACCAGCTAAAGCAGTTGGTCGAGCTGCACAGGTCGGCGGAGCTAACCATGAAGGACCTGATAGTCCGGATGTGGCATGCCGAGCCTATACCTAGCAGCTACTTCGGACTTGTTAAGCAGCTTGTAAGTGCCTGTCCGCGGCTCGAAACCGTGAAGCGGTCGGTCTGTATTGAAGGTGCGCGTATGGCATTTGCCCACGTCAAGACGCATTGGGCAAAGCTAGATGCTAAGAAGCTGATGACCGAGGGGCCGCCGGAGGGCAAGGAGCATCGTCGACCTGAGCTCTATTTTGATGGCGTCCTGGAGGGATCCCGCCTTGTGGCGGTGCAATGTTCGAAGGATGCCATATTCCCATGAGAACATTTGTATTATCCTGTCCCGTAATATGGAACAATGATGTTATGTATTATAATGCTTGCGATTTACATTTTACCTCCTGTGCGGCCATTTATGAAATCTGAGGGTTGACCAGTCGTCGGCTTCTGCCCCCATGTAGATAGTACGGGGGTGTTTGGGATAAATATAAACACTCTTTACTCCACATTCTGGTCCTTAAAGGAGGTGTTTAGCACAACGAACAAGGCAATCAGACTATGCAGCCTTTACCGCCCTCACTTAGTCATAGGAGTTTGAGAATTGAGAAAGTTGGCGAAGCCCCTGGTATTCGGAAGGCCGAACTAGGGGCGTTGTACATGCCTAATCAGAGGAACCGATTCTTCGCAAGAAGCGGAAAAAAAATCTCTAACGATTTGGAACCTCTCGAACAGCTGACCAGCTCTCGCCGCATTATGACAGTCAGTTTTCGGCTTTCTCTACTGAGGTGCTCATCCGGAAGAACCAGGACACAATTGCAGTAGTTCTCCATTTACTACACTAGCCGATATAGTGGAACGTAAGGTAGTAAGCACAAGAGCCGGGCAACCCAACTATTGACCAAAGACATGATTCGGAGCCGATGCATATAATGCTATAAGTTCGGGGTGCCAAACTATACTAGCAAAGTGTTCGGACTTTTATTGCCGTAATGCGGGTGTAATGAAGCCCCTGGCACAGTAATGCATACCATGGTGTATGTGTGCAATAAGTAATATATACAAAGGTGAGGAAACGGGAAGATTAAGTAATAAGCTGACGCCATGATTTATTCACCATTGTGATGTAATTAGTACGTCGAGGCGTACTTTGTGCAAGTAATGCGATAAGCAAGTAAAGCTATTTAACATGCCGCAACCAAGGGTGAACTGCGTGTGGGTATGTAAAACAAATATGTCAATCGTTTAATAGAGACCACCTGGGGATTCCCTTGTATGCCAGAGGTCCTTGCCTCCTTGGTATGTTCTGCAAACGGGTCGTCCGCATATACCTCGAAAAGAGAAAAAAACCGTAATAAAAAAAGAAAAAATAAAGGCGTGTGAATCCCAGGGTCGGTCAAGCCACATTGTGGATCGTGAGCGAGTTATGCCTCCGTTAGTACCCATGGGGTTCTGGGTGCGTAGTTATGTACGCGCGGTACGGATGCCATTTCCTCGTCGGGGCTGGGACGGAGGCCAAATTTACTAATTCAGCTCTTGATGAACCGAATTGCCCTGTTGCAGTGTAGTCCGGACCTTCTTAACAATGTACAGGGGCTCGGCGGCCGGATTATGGTGCCGCTTGAGAAGGCCGCTCTGTACTTCTGCTGCTAGGGTTGCGATATGCTCCTCTGTATGGAGGGAACGTTCCGTGTTTCCATTTACTGTAATGACGCCGCGTGGACCGGGCATCTTGAGCTTGAGATAAGCATAATGTGGCACCACATTGAATCTAGCAAATGCGGTTCGTCCGAGCGGTGTGTGGTAGCCAATGCAAAAGGGGACGATATCGAAGATTAGCTCTTCGCTTCAGAAGTTATCTGGGGAACCGAAGACCACCTCCAGCGTGATTGAGCCCGTACAATGGGTGAGGGAGTCCTGGATTAGGGGGTGTCCGGATAGCTGGACTATACCTTCGGCCGGACTCCTGGACTATGAAGATACAAGATTGAAGACTTCGTCCCGTGTCCGGAAGGGACTTTCCTTGGCGTGGAAGGCAAGCATTAGCGATACGGATATGTAGATCTCCTACCATTGTAACCGACTCTGTGTAACCCTAGCCCTCTCTGGTTTCTATATAAACCGGAGGGTTTTAGTCCATAGGACGAACAACAATCATACCATGGGCTAGCTTCTAGGGTTTAGCCTCTCTGATCTCGTGGTAGATCTACTCTTGTACTACCCATATCATCAATATTAATCAAGCAAGACATAGGGTTTTACCTCCATCAAGAGGGCCCGAACCTGGGTAAAACATCGTGTCCCCTGCCTCCTGTTACCATCCAGCCTAGACGCACAGTTCGGGACCCCCTACCCTAGATCCGCCGGTTTTGACACTGACATTGGTGCTTTCATTGAGAGTTCCTCTATGTCGTCACTTTTAGGCCCGATGGCTTCTCCGATCATCAACAGCGACGCGATCCAGGGTGAGACTTTTCTCCCCAGACAGATCTTCGTATTCGGCGGCTTTGCACTGCAGGCCAATTCGCTTGGTCATCTGGAGCAGATCGAAAGCTACGCCCCTGGCCATCGGGTCAGATTTCGAAGTTTGAACTACACGGCCGACACCCGCGAAGACTTGATCTTCGACGGATTCGAGCCACAGCCGAGCGCGCCGCACTGTCACGATGGGCATGATTTAGCTCTGCCGCCGAACAGTGCCTTGGAGGCCGCACCTGTGTCCACTCCGACCCCTAGCTCGGAGCCGATCACACCAACCGAGGATGGGTGGTTAGACACCGCCTCGGGGGCTGCAATCTCTATGGCGATCGAGTCGAACACCATCCCTATTCTCTGCGAAGCCCGTGACTCCAAGGAGCCGGACTCCTCTCCGGACTCCGAGCCCTCCGCACCCCGACTGATCGAACCCGATTGGGCGCCGATCATGGAGTTCACCGCCGCGGACATCTTTCAGCACTCGCCCTTCGGCGATATTCTGAATTCACTAAAGTCTCTCTCTTTGTCAGGAGAGCCCTGGCCGGACTATGGTCAGCAAGGTTGGGATGCGGATGATGAAGAAATTCAAAGCCCACCCACCACCCACTTCATAGCATTGTCGATGATTTAACCGACATGCTCGACTTCGACTCCGAAGACATCGATGGTATGGACGCCGATGCAGGAGACGATCAAGAACCAGCGCCTATAGGGCACTGGAAAGCCACCTCGTCGTATGATATATACATGGTGGACACCCCAAAAGAAGGCAATGGCGATGGAACAGCGGAGGATGACCCCTCCAAGAAGCAGCCTAAGCGCCAGCGTCAGCGGCGCCGCTCTAAATCCCGCCAAAACAAAAACAATGATTCCGGGATGGGGGATAATAACACCCCGGACAGTGCCGAAGACAACCACCTCCAGCAAGATTCAGCACAGGAGGATAGAGAAGCCATCCCTCATGAGAGAGCGACAGACAGAGAGGTCGAGGACAATAATTATATGCCTCCCTCCGAAGACGAGGCAAGCCTCGACAACGACGAATTTGTCGTGCCAAAGGATCCCGTCGAACAAGAGCGTTTCAAATGCAGGCTTATGGCCACGACGAGCAGCCTCAAGAAAAAACAGCAACAACTTAGAGCTGATCAAGATTTGCTAGCCGACAGATGGACTGAAGTCCTTGCGTCCGAAGAGTATGAACTCGAACGCCCCTCCAAGAGCTACCCAAAGCGCAGGTTGCTACCCCAATTAGAGGAGGAAGCACCTAAACCTACATCACCAACGCATGATGCGGCCGACCGGCCACCCCGTGGCCGCAACAGAGAGGCCTCTCGGCCCTCCACTCAAGCCGCACCCCAGCGCCGCTCAAAAACTACCAAGGCATGGGAAAATGCGCCAGACCTGCGAGATATATTGGAGGACAAGGCAAGGCAAACAAGATCGATCTACGGATCACGTGGGCGCCCCACGGCACGAGACGGTACTCGTCACGCCGGATACAGTAAATCCGGTCGGGCCGAACACAGTAGACAAAGCTTGTTTGAGCTGCGTCGTGATGTAGCCCAATACAGGGGCGCCGCACACCCACTATGCTTCACAGATGAAGTAATGGATCATCAAATCCCCGAGGGTTTCAAACTCGTGAATATCGAATCATACGATGGCACAACAGATCCTGCAGTATGGATCAAGGACTATCTCCTTCATATCCACATGGCCCGCGGTGATGACCTACACGCCATCAAATACCTCCCACTCAAGCTTAAAGGACCAGCCTGGCATTGGCTTAACAGCTTGCCAGCAGAATCAATTGGTTGTTGGGAGGACCTGGAAGCCGCATTCCTCGACAATTTCCAGGGCACTTATGTGCGACCACCAGACGCTGATGACCTAAGCCACATAATTCAACAGCCAGAGGAATCGGCCAGACAATTCTGGACACGGTTCCTAACTAAGAAAAATAAAATCGTCGACTGTCCGGACGCAGAGGCCCTAGCAGCCTTCAAGCATAACATCCGCGATGAGTGGCTCGCACGGCACCTAGGACAGGAAAAGCCGAAATCTATGGCAGCCCTCACGACACTTATGACCCGCTTTTGCGCGGGAGAAGACAGCTGGCTAGCTTGCAACAATAACATGACCAAGAGCCCTGGTAATTCGGATACCAAGGACAGCAGTGGCAGGTCGCGTCACAACAAGCAAAAGCGCCGCATTAACGGTGACAATGCTAAGTATATGGCAGTTAATGCCGGATTCAGAGGCTCTAAACCCGGTCAGCGGAAAAAGCCATTCAAAAGAAATACTCCGGGCCCGTCCAGTTTGGACCGAATACTCGACCGCTCATGCCAGATACATGGCACCCCCGAAAAACCAGCCAATCACACCAACAGGGATTGTTGGGTGTTCAAGCAGGCAGGCAAGTTAAATGCCGAAAGCAGAGACAAGGGGCTGCATAGCGATGACGAGGAAGAGCCCCGGCCACCGAACAACAGTGGACAGAAAGGTTTTCCCCCACAAGTGCGGACGGTGAACATGATATACGCAACCCACGTCCCCAAGAGGGAGCGGAAGCGTGCGCTAAGGGACGTATACGCGATGGAGCCAGTCGCCCCAATGTTCAACCCATGGTCTTCCTGCCCGATCACTTTTGATCAAAGGGACCACCCCACTAGCATCCGTCATGGCGGATTCGCTGCATTGGTTCTAGACCCAATTATTGACGGATTTCACCTCACTAGAGTCCTTATGGACGGCGGCAGCAGCCTGAACCTGCTTTATCAGGATATAGTGCGGAAAATGGGCATCAATCCCTCGAGGATTAAACCCACCAGAACGACCTTTAAAGGCGTCATACCAGGTGTAGAAGCCAATTATACAGGCTCAGTTACACTTGAAGTGGTCTTCGGATCTCTGGATAATTTCTGAAGCGAGGAGTTAATCTTCGACATAGTCCCGTTCCGCAGTGGCTATCACGCACTGCTCGGGCGAACCGCATTTGCCAAGTTCAATGCAGTGCCACACTACGCATACCTCAAGCTCAAGATGCTAGGCCCTCGAGGAGTCATCACGGTCAATGGAAACACCGAAGCTCTCTCCGAACGGAGGAGCATACGACGGCTATCGCAACGGAAGTACAAAGCAGCCTCTCAAGGCAATTCTCCAGTCCGGCCATTAAACGTTCGGACACCGTCAAGCGTGCCCGGAGTAACCTACAACAAGACTGCCTAGCACGTTCCGAGCAAGCGTACCAATGCGGCCCCAACCCCAGCCCTCGTGAACTTGCAAAACCAGTGTTACGCGTACATAACTACGCTCTAGAAATACCATGGGCACAGGGGAGGGGCACCATCACGGCACGCCCGAAACACGGCTTAAACCGCACTAGGGGCTGCCAATTTCCTGATTTTCTCTTATTTTCAGGACTCCATTCTTCGGAAGGCTTGTCCGGTAGTACAATTGCCGCACAAACGATACAACCAGGGAAGCAGCAAGCTACGCTGCACTATGGAACTCTAAGGTGGTCTCTATAACGAGTAGTATACCTGTTTTGCATAACATTCCGCAGCTCGCCCCTGGAAAGGACATATTTGATAGTCCCATCTTTTGCTTATCGCACTATTTGTATCGTTCTGCTTTGATCGCGGCTTTTTAAAATAAACAATGCATAGCTTTCGTCTATTATTGCATTACATCTTTTTTATGAATATATGTTCATTAATGACATGTTGCACCCATACACTTTGGTACGGCCAATACGCCAGGGGCTTAAGTACCCCACAACATGGTGTGAGAAGTCCGAACACTTTCACAAGTGCGGCACCCCAAACTTATAGCATTATATGCATCGGCTCCGAATCATGTCTTGGGTCAATAGTTGGGTTTGCCCGGCTCCTATGTTTTGGTACCTTACATTCCGTCATATCGGCTAAGGTAGCACTAGGAGAACTACTGTGATTGTGCCCCAGTTGAGCTGGGCTAAGCACCTTAGTAGAGAAAGCTAAAACTGATCGTCATGATGAGGCGAGAGTTGGTCGCTGTTCGAGAGGTTTTCGAGTCCCTAAAGACTTATGCCTCTTAGAGCGAGGAGTCGGCTTTGTCCGGCCTAGGCGTGGATAGCGCCCCAAACTCGGTCTTCCGAACACTAGGGGCTTCGCCGAAATTTAAAATTATAGAATTCTATGGCTAAGTGAGAGTGTTCAAGCATTATAGTCCGATTGCCTTGTTCGTTGTGTTGAGCGCCTCCCTCGAAGGACCCAAGAATGGGAAAAAGAGCGCTCATGTTTATCCCGAACACCCCAGCACTCATGCCATGGGGGCAGAAGCCGACGACTCACCATCTCTCAAATTTGATAAATGGCCGCACAAAAGGTAATATTTTAAATTCAAAAAGCATTGCTTAGCGCACATGAACAAGTTTTCAGCGCACAGGACAAAATGAGTGAGTTCACTGAAAAATTACATTCATGGAACATTCATCCGCCACAAGGCGGGCACCCTTCAGAATGCCCTCATAATACATCTCGGGCTTGCGATGCTCCTTGCCCGGCGGTGGCCCGTCCTTCACAAGCTTCTCAGCATCCAGCTTGCCCCAGTGCACCTTCGCACGGGCAAGCGCCCTACGGGCACCCTCGATGCATACAGAGCGCTTGATGACTTCGAGCCTTGGACAGGCCTCCACCAGCCGCCTCACCAGCCCGAAGCAGCTCCCCGGCATGGCCTCTCTAGGCCACAGCCAGACTATGAGGCCCTTCATGGCCTGTTCGGCCACCTTATGGAGCTCGACCAGCTGTTTCAGCTGGTTGCTTAAGGGCATCGGGTGTTCGGCCTCAGCATACTGAGACCAGAACACCTTCTCCGTCGAGCTTCCCTCCTCGGCTCGGTAGAAGGCGGCGGCATCCGACACGCTACGGGGTAAGTCTGCGAATGCTCCTGGAGAGCTCCGAATTCGGGTAAGTGACAACTAATTCACTTTTACGTGCTTTCTTTGCATAAAGAATGCCTTACCCGCCGCTATCTTTTTTATTGCCTCAACCTCCTGGAGGGCCTTCTGGGCTTCGGCCTTGGCAGACTTGGCATCTTCAATGGCCGCTGCGAGCTTAGACTCTCGCGTCTTCGAGTCAAGCTCCAAACTCTCATGTTTTTTCATGAGAGCCTGGAGCTCTTGCCGCACCTCGCCAACCTGCGTCTCATGCTTCTCCCGCTCGGTGCACTCCGTGGCCGCCCTCTTTTCGGCCACGGACAGCGCTTGCTTAAGGGTCGCCACCTCAATTGTGGCCCCTACAATAGCCACGTTAATCCTGTCACTTTTTCCAATTGCACCTTTCACATATTTCAGTAAGGTATTGCTTACCTTCCTTCTCCTCGAGCTGCTGCTTGGCTAGGCCGAGCTCTTGCTCGGACCGCTCGAGGTTCTGCTTCAGCGTATCCACCTCCGCAGTCAGTGCGGCGGAGGCCAGCAGCGAAGCCTGCATACGCATATTGACTTGATCATGTTAGACTCCTGCGAATGTTATTAGATCCTCTATTCAGCTTTTCTTTCTGAACGCCGAACAGAGCATCAGGGGCTACTGTCTATGCGGCAATATTTTTACATATTCTTTACTTACCTCAAAGCCTGTTAGAAGGCTGGCACAGGCTTCAGTCAGTCTGCTCTTGGCGGACTGAACCTTCTGGATCACCGCACTCATAATAGTGCGGTGCTCCTCGTCGATGGAGGCGCCGTTAAGCGTCTCCAGCAAATTGTTCGGTGCCTCCGGTTGGACGGAGGTCACCGACTCGGTAGGCTTGCTCCTCTTGGAAGGAGGCTACCTATCGGAGTCCGGAACCGTTGAAGGTTCCGGCGCGGTGTCCGGCTCAAGGCCGGACTTGGAGCCCTTGGGGGTTCTATCCCCTTTACGCCTGGAGTCCGGGAGGTTGCCTTGCGGCGCCTCCAGGACCACCTCCTCCTGGCTTGGAACCTGTTGGGACGCCACCTCGGCGCCGTCCGTAGGGTGGGGGAGGAAGCCGCCGGAAGCGAATTCACATCCGACGAATCTAGGGAGCCGCTCGATGACTCGTCGAGCCCGGCCTTGGGCGGACTGCACAATCATGTTCGACGTAAGGAAAAACTGTGTGATGGGGGAATACTATGAATCACTCTGGTATCCGAATACTTACGATCTCGCTAGGGGCTTGGCCCTGTGCGGCCACTCCTCTTCGCCGTCGTCGATGTGGGTGGAGTAGTCCGGAGGAGGGGTCTTCCCCCTCTTGGACCCTTCGGCCTCCCCGGTTGGGGCGGCCTTCCTTTTCTTCCCTCCCCCCGCTGGAGGGGGAGAGGTCTCTTCTTCCTCCTCCTCGTCTTCATGGGAGGAGTGCGCCTTGGAGTCATCGGATGATGAATCCGACGCCTCCGGGCGTCGGGCACTCTTTCGAGTCCCTGTGGCCTTCCTCTTGGCCTTCTTCTCCGGCACCACGTAGGGTGCCGGAACCAGCAGCTTCGCCAAGCGAGCGTCCGCTGGGCCTTCGGGCAAAGGAGCCGGACAGTTGATCTGTCCGGGCGTCTCCTGCCAATCCTGTCAAAGGTAAGGGAGCTTAGATCCCGCATGGAGTCAAACTATGAAAAACTAATACCCTATAAAAGGTAAAAACAGCTTACCGCATGAGCGTGACGCTGCGTGCTGAATCCACGATCCTCGGTAGTGGATGCGGGGGCCTCGGCGCCCTTGAAAAGCACCTTCCAGGCATCTTCATATGTCGTGTCGAAGAGCCTGCTCAGAGTTCGGTGCCGCGCCGGGTCGAACTCCCACAGGTTGAAAGCCCGTTGTTGACATGGGAGGATCCGGCGGATGAGCATAACCTGGACTACGTTGACAAGTTTGAGCTTCCTGTCCACCAGGGTTTGGACGCATGTTTGGAGTCCGGTCAGCTCTCCTTTTTTACCCCACGACAGGCCCGTCTCTTTCCAGGAGGCGAGCCGCATAGGGGGTCCGGATCGGAACTCGAGGGCCGCGACCCATTCAGGGTCACGCGGCTCGGTGATGTAAAACCAACCCGACTGCCACCCCTTTAGGGACTCCACGAAGGATCCCTCGAACCATAGGACGTTGGGCATCTTGCCCACCATGGCGCCTCCGCACTCCGCTTGGGTGTCGCGCACCACCTTCGGCTTGACATTGAAAGTCTTGAGCCATAGGCCGAAATGGGGGCGGATGCGGAAGAAAGCCTCGCACACGACGATAAACGCCGAGATGTTGAGGATAATGTTCGGGGCCAGATCCTGGAAATCCAGGCCATAGTAGAACATGAGCCCTGGACAAATGGGTGGAGAGGGAAGCCCAGTCCGCGGAGAAAATGGGGGAGGAACACCACCCTCTCATGGGGCCTAGGGGTGGGGATGAGCTGCCCCTCTTCGGGAAGCCGGTGCGCAATGTCGTTAGACAAGTATCCAGCCTTCCTCAGTCTTTTGATGTGTCCCTCCATGACGGAGGAGACCATCCACTTTCCTCCCGCTCCGGACATGGCTGGAGAAGGTTGATGTGGGGTGTGCGGACTTGGGCGCTGGAGCTCGAGTGCGCGGAAATGGATAGGCAAAGGAGGAAGAAGGCGTGGATGAAAAGGTGGATCCTTATCCCCTTATATGGGCGGACGCGACTATGCGCCCCCACCAGCGTGGTAAAACTCGCTTATCTCCCAAGCGCCATAGTCAATGGCGCGGTTGGGTTACCCACACCCGTATTGATGAGAATCCCGGAATAAGGGGACACGATCTCTGCTTTAACAAGACGTGCTAAGGAAACCGCCTCGCTAAACGCACAGAGGTGGGACAGTAAAATGATTCGAATAAAGACTTGGCCGTGGTGTGATGTCACGTTGCGGAATACGTCAGCAGATTAGATTTGTGTAAATATTATTCTCTCTATGGCAATATGTGGAAACTTATTTTGCAGAGCCGGGCACTACCTTTGTGTTCGAAATCTTCTAGGAAGTACTTGGAGGAGGAACCGGCCTTGCAATGCTGAAGACAATCTGCGCGCCGGACTCGTCATCATTGAAGCCTGGTTCAGGGGCTACTGAGGGAGTCTTGGATTAGGGGGTGTCCAGATAGTCGGACTATACCTTCGACCGAACTCCTGGACTATGAAGATACAAGATTGAAGACTTCGTCCCGTGTCCGGAAGGGACTTTCCTTGGCGTGGAAGGCAAGCATTAGCGATACGGATATGTAGATCTCCTACCATTGTAACCGACTCTGTGTAACCCTAGCCCTCTCCGATGTCTATATAAACTGGAGGGTTTTAGTCCATAGGACGAACAACAATCATACCATAGGCTAGCTTCTAGGGTTTAGCCTCTCTGATCTCGTGGTAGATCTACTCTTGTACTACCCATATCATCAATATTAATCAAGCAGGACGTAGGGTTTTACCTCCATCAAGAGGGCCCGAACCTGGGTAAAACATCGTGTCCCCTGCCTCCTGTTACCATCCGGCCTAGACGCACAGTTCGGGACCCCCTACCCAAGATCCGCCGGTTTTGACACCGACAATGGGCCTCTACACCTGGTATAACTCCTTTAAAGGTAGTTATCATGGGCTTGATTCGTGAGGGATTAATGCCCATTTTGTGTATTGTATCCTGATAGAGCAGGTTGAGGCTGCTACCACCGTCCATTAGGACTCATGTCATGTGAAGTCCGTCGATGATTGGTTCGAGTACCAATGCGGCCGAACCGCCATGACGGATGCTAGTTGGATGATCACGACGATCAAAGGTGATCGGGAATGACGACCATGGGTTGAATTTTGGGGCGACTGGCTCTACCGCATAAACGTCCCTGAGTGCGCGCTTGCGCTCCCTTTTGGGGATGTGTGTAGCATATATCATTTTCACCGTTTTGACTTGAGGCAGGAATTTCTTCTGCCCCCCGGTGTTCGGCTGCCGGGGCTCCTCAACGTCGTCCTCTCTCTGTGATTCCCCTTCCTTGTTTCCGCTATTTACCTTGCTGGCTTTCTTAAAGACCCGGCAATCTCTGTTAGTTTGGTTGGCCGGTTTGTCTGGGGTGCCATGTATCTGGCACGGACGATCGAGTATGCAGTCCAAGCTGGATGGTCCTCCGCCGTTCCTTTTATAGGGCTTCTTTCGCTGGCCGGACTTGAAGCCACTGAATCCGGCGTGAACTGTAGTGTCATCGGTGTTATCGCCATTGCTTCAACGTTTGTGTCTGTTGCGCCGGAGCTTGCTGGTGCTATTTTTGGCCTCGGAGGGGCCTGCTTCATTGGCTGTGTTTGTACTGCGAGCCAGCCAACTATCCTCTCCCGCACAAAAGCGGGTCATAAGTGTCGTGAGGGCTGCCATGGACCTCGGATTTTCTTGGCCGAGGTGGCGGGCGAGCCATTTGTCACGGATGCTATGCTTAAAGGACGCTAGGGCTTCGGCATCTGGATAGTCAACGATCTGATTCTTTTTTGTTAGGAACCTAGTCCAGAGTTTTTTGGCTGATTCTCTAGGTTGTTGAACTGTGTGGCTTAAGTCATCGACATCGGGTGGCCAGACATATGTTCCTTGGAAGTTGTCAAGGAAGGCTTCTTCCAAGTCCTCCCAGCTGCCGATGGAATTTTCGGGCAGGCTATTTAGCCAGTGTCAAGATGGCCCTTTAAGCTTTAGTGGGAGGTATTTGATGGCGTGGAGGTCGTCTCCATGGGCCATGTGGATGTGGAGAATAAAGTCTTCAATCCATACTGCGGGATCGGTTGTTCCGTCATATGATTCAATATTGACGGGCTTGAACCCCTCGGGGAATTCGTGATCCAGCACCTCATCTTTGAAGCAGAGAGGGTGTGCGGCGCCTCTATATCGGGCCGCGTCACGGCGGGCCTCCGATGAAGGACGTCTGCGGTTATCAGCCCGGGTGTGACTAGGTTTGTCACGTCCGAATAGGTAGCCGTCATCCCGAGTCGGGAAGCATCCTCGCAATCCGTAGATTGATCTGGTGTGTCCTTCTCTACTGTCCAGATCCTGCCGAAGGTCGTATGTATGGTCCCGAGCTGTTCTGTCCCTGTTTTTGCGAGGCGGTGGGGCGGGCTGTTGTTCGGCCTGAGTTGTCGTTTTATCCTGACCGCGGGGTGGTCGGTCCGCCGCACTATCCCGACCACGTGGTGGTCGGTCCGCATTGCGTGAGGGAGGTATGGGATCTGGTGCTTCCTCATTGAACTGAGGTAGCAGTCTGCGCTTTGGGTAACTCTTGGCTGGGCGCTCGAGGCCGTATTCTTCGGCTGCCAGGACATCAGTCCACCTGTCAATGAGCAGGTCTTGATCAGCTTGGAGTTGTTGCTGCTTCTTCTCCAGGCTTCTTGCAGTGGATATAAGCTGGCGCTTGAAGCGCTCCTGCTCGAGGGGCGCCTCAGGCATGATGAAGTCCTCATTACCGAGGCTCTCATCATCCTCAGAGACTGGACGATAACTATCATCATCTGGGTCATTGGGCATGGCCTGTTTATCAGGGTTATCTTGTCCGTTGTCTTATTCCTCCTATTCGGATGCAGCCCCGACAAGGACTTCGTTGTTTTCGGCGTCGCCCAGAGTACTATTTTCTCCAGTGCCAGTGTCGTCATCATTTGGGCGACGAGGCTTAGAGCGGCATTTAGGGTGCTGGCGCTTGGACTGTGTCTCAGAAGGTTTATTCACAACTGGACCTCCTTTGTCATCGTCGCTAGCTTTTTTAGGTGTGTCGACCATCTACACATCGTACGAAGAGGTGGCCGTCCAACGTCCCGTAAATGGCAGGTGTCGGTGTCAAAACCGGCGGATCTCGGGTAGGGGGTCCCGAACTGTGCGTCTAGGCTGGATGGTAACAGGAGGCAAGGGACACGAAGTTTTACCCAGGTCCGGGCCCTCTCGATGGAGGTAAAACCCTACGTCTTGCTTGATTAATATTGATGATATGGGTAGTACAAGAGTAGATCTACCACGAGACCGAAGAGGCTAAACCCTAGAAGCTAGCCTATGGTATGATTGTTGATGTGTACGTTGTCCTACGGACTAAAACCCTCTGGTTTATATAGACACCGGAGAGGGTTAGGGTTACACAAAGTCGGTTACAATGGTAGGAGATCTTCATATCTGTATAGCCAAGCTTGCCTTCCACGCCAAGGAAAGTCCCTTCCGGACACGGGATGGAGTCTTTAATCTTGTATCTTCATAATCCAGGAGTCCGGCTGAAGGTATAGTCCGGCTATCCGAACACCCCCTAATCCAGGACTCCCTCAGTAGCACCTAAACCAGGCTTCAATGACAACGAGTCCGGCGCACAGATTGTCTTCGGCATTGCAAGGCGGGTTCCTCCTCCAAGTACTTCATAGAAGATTTTGAACACAAAGATAGTGTCCAGCTCTGCAAAATAAGTTTCCACATATTGCCATAGAGAGAATAATAGTTACACCAATCTAATCTGCTGACGTATTCCGTAGCGTGACACACCACGGCCAAGCCTTTATCCGAGTCGTTTCATTATCCCACCTCAGCGCGTCATGCGAGGTGGTTTCCTTGGCACGTCTTGTTAAAGCAGAGATCGTGTCCCCTTATTCCAGGATTCTCATCAATACGGGCATGGGTAACCCAACTGCGCCATTGATTACGGCGCTTGGAGATAAGCGAGTTTTACCAGGCTGGTGGGGACATGTAGTTGCGTCCACCCATATAAGGGGATAAGAATCCACCTTTTCACCTACGCCTTCTTCCTCCTTCGCCTATCCATTCTTGCGCACTCGTGCTCCAACGCCCAAGTCCGCACTCCCCACCTCAACCTTCTCCAGCCATGTCTGGAGCGGGTGGCAAGTGGATGGTCTCCTCCGTCACGGAGGGGCACATCAAAAAGCTGAGGAAGGTCGGATACCTGTCTAACGACATCGCGTACCGGCTTCCCGAAAAGGGGCAGCTCATCCCCACCCCTAGGCCCCATGAGAGGGTGGTGTTCCTCCCCCATTTCCTCTGCGGACTGGGCTTCCCTCTCCACCCATTCGTCCGGGGGCTCATGTTCTACTACGACCTGGATTTCCATGATCTGGCCCCAAATTTTGTCCTCAACATCTCGGCGTTTATCGTCGTGTGTGAGGCTTTCCTCTGCATCCGCCCCCATTTTGGCCTATGGCTCAAGACTTTCAACGTCAAGCCGAAGGTGGTGCGCGGGAACCAGGCGGAGTGCGGAGGCGCCATGGTGGGCAAGATGGCCAACATCCTATGGCTCGAGGGCTCCTTTGTGGAGACCCTGAAGGGGTGGCAATCCAGGTGGTTTTACATCACCGAGCCGTGCGACGCTGAATGGGTTGCACCCCCTGAGTTTTGATCCGGACCCCCTACACGGCTCACCTCCTGGAAGGAGACGGGCCTGTCGTGGGGTAAGAAGGGAGAGCTGACCGGACTCCAAACATGCGTCCAAACCCTGGTGGACAAGAAGCTCAAAGTTGTCAATGTAGTCCAGGTTATGCTCATCCGCTTGATCCTCCCGTGTTGACAACGGGCTTTCAACCTGTGGGAGTTCGACCCGGTGCGGCACCAAACTCTGAGCAGGCTCTTCGACACGACGTACGAAGATGCCTGGAAGATGCTTTTCAAGGGCGCCGATGCTCCCGCATCTGCTACTGAGGATTGCGGATTCAGTGCGCAGCGTCATGCTCTTGCGGTAAGCTGTTTTTTCCTTTTACAGGGTATCAGTTTTTCATAGTTTGACTCTATGCGGGATCTAAGCTCCCTTACCTTTGACAGGATTGGCAGGTGACATCCGGACAGATCAACTGTCTGGCTCCTTTGCCCGAAGGCCCAGCGGACGCTCGCTTGGCGAAGCTGCTGGTTTCGGCAAGAGTGCCCGGTGCCAGGAGGTGTCGGATCCATCATCCGATGGTTCTGAGGCGCATTCCTCCCGTGAAGACGAGGAGGAAGAAGAAGAAACCTCTCCCCCTCCAGCGGGAGGAGAGAAGAAAAGGAAGGCCGCCCTCTCTGGGGAGGCCAGAGGGTCCAAGAAGGGGAAAACCCTTCCTCCGGACTACTCCACCGACGCCGACGACGGCAGAGAGGAGTGGCAGCCCAGGACCAAGCCCCTGGCAAAATCGTAAGTATCCGGATACCAGAGTAATTCATAGTATTCGTTTATTGCACAGCTTTCCCTTACGTCGAATATGTTTATGCAGCCCACCCAAAGACCGGCTCGACGCGTCCTCGAGCGGTTCACTGGACTCGTCGGATGTGAACTCGCTTCCGACGGCTTCCTCCCCCCGCCCTATGGACGACACCGAAGTGTTGTCCAAACAGGTTCCAAGCCGGGAGGAGGTGGTCCTGGAGGCGCCGCAAGGTGACCTCCCGGACTCCAGGAGTAAAGGGGATGAGACCCCCCAGGGCTCCAAGTCCGGCCCTAGGCCGGACACTGCTCCGGAACCTTCAAAGGTTCCAGAGTCCGGCGGGCGACCTCCTTCCAAGAGGAGCCAGCCCACTGTGTCGGCGACCCAACCGGAGGCGCCGGACAATCTGTTGGAGGTGCTCCAAGGCGCCTCCATCTACGAGGGGCACCGCACTATTATGAGTCCGGTGATCCAAAAGGTTCAGTCCGCCAAAAGCGGGCTGACTGAAGCTTGTACTAGCCTGTTAACAGGATTTGAGGTAAGTAAAGACTGAATAAATAATATTACCGCAGAGACAGTAGCCCCTGATGCTCTGTTTGGCGTTCGGAAAGAAAAGCCGAATAGAGGATCAAATAAAATTCGCAGGAGTCTAACAAAAATGAGTCAATATGCGTATGTAGGCTTCTCTGCTTGCGTCCGCCGCACTGACTGCGGAGGTGGACACGCTAAGGCAGAACCTCGAGCGGTCAAAGCAAGAGCTCGGGCATGCCAAGAAGCAGCTCGAGGACAATGAAGGTAAGAAATACCTTGTTTAAATATATATAAAAATGTGCAATTGCAAAAAATGACAGGATTATCGTGGCTATTGTAGGGGCCACGTCTGAGGTGGCGACCCTTAAGCAAGCGCTGGTCGAGGCCGAGAAGAGGGTGGCCTCGGAGCGCACCGAGCGAGAGAAGTATGAGGCCATGGTTGGCAAGGTACGGCAAGAGTTCTAGGCTCTCAAGGAAAAACATGAGAGTTTGGAGCTTGACTCAAAGACGCGAGCGTCCGAGCTCGCGGTGGCTATTGAAAATGCCAAGTCTGCCAAGGCCGAATCCTAAATGACCCTCCAGGAGTTGGATGAGGTGAAGAAGATAGCGGCGGGTAAGGCATTCATTATGCAAAGCAAACACATAAACGTGAGTTACTTGTTACTTACCCGAATCCGGAGCTCTCCACGAGCATTCGCAGATCTTCCCCGGAGTGTGTCCGATGCCGCCGCATTCTATCGAGCCGAGGAGGGCAGCTCGACAGAGAAGGTGTTCTGGTCTCAGTATGCTGAGGCCGGACACCCCGTGCCCCTGAGCGGCCAGCTGAAGCAACTGGTCGAGCTCCACAAGGCGGACGAACAGGCCATGAAGGGCCTCATTGTTCGGCTGTGGCCTGGAGGGGCTCTGCCTGGGAGCTATTTCGGGCTGGTGCGACGGCTGGTGGAGGCCTGTCCAAGGCTCAAAGTCATCAAGCGCTCCATCTGCATTGAAGGTGCCAGTAGGGCCCTTGCCCATGCTAAGGTGCACTGGGGCAAGCTGGATGCTGAGAAGCTTGTGAAGGACGGGCCACCGCCAGGGAAAGAGCATCGCAAGCCCGAGAATTACTATAAGGATGTTCTGAAGGGTGCCTGCCTTGTGGTGGATGAATGTTCTAGGGATGTAATTTTTGAGTGAAACTTGCTCGTTTTGTCCTGTGCGCTGAAAACTTGTTCATATGCGCTAAGCAATGCTGTTGGAATTTAAAATATTACCTTCTGTGCGACTGTTTATCAATTCTGAGAGATGGCGATTCGTCGGCTTCTGCCCCCGTGCCACTAGTGCTGGAGTGTTCAGGGATAAACCTGAGCGCTCTTTTTCCCATGTTTGGGTCCTACGAGGGAGGCGGTCAGCCCAACGAACAAGGCAATCAGACTATAATGCGTGAACACTCTCACTTAGCCATAGAATTCTATAATTTTAAATTTCGGCAAAGCCCCTGGTATTCGGAAGACCGAGTTCGGGGCGCTATCCACGCCTTGGTCGGACAGAGTCGGCTCCTCGCCCTAAGCGGCATAAGTCTTTAGGGACTCGAAAAACCTCTTGAACAGCGACCAGCTCTCGCTTCATCATGACAGTCAGTTTTAGCTTTCTCCACTGAGGTGCTCGACCCAGCTCAACTGGGGCACAATCGAGTGGTTCTCCTAGTGCTACCTTAGCCGATATAGCGGAACGTAAGGCACCAAAACATAGGAGCCGGGCAAACCCAACTATTGACCCAAGACATGATTCGGAGCCGATGCATATAATGCTATAAGTTTGGGGTGCCGCACTTGTTAAAGTGTTCGGACTTCTCACACCATATTGAGGGGTACTAAAGCCCCTGGTGTATTTTGGTCGTACCAACGTGTACGGGTGCAACATGTCGTTAAGGAACATATATAAAGAAAAAAGGTAATGCAAAAATAGACGAAAGCTATGCATTGTTTATTAAAAAGGGCTGCGATCAAAGTAGAACGATACAGATAATGCGATAAGTGAAAGGTTGGACTAGTTAACATGTCCGTTCCAGGGGCAAGCTGCGGAATAGTATGTGAACAGGTATACTGCTCGTGATAGAGACCACCTGGGAGTTCCGTAATGCGGCGTGGCTTGTATGCTTCCCTGGATCTTGCATCGTCTGTGCGGCAATTGAACTGCTGAACAGGCCTTCCGAAGGATGGAGTCCTGAAAGTAAGAGAAAATTAAAAAATCGGCAGCCACTGTTATGGTTTAAGCCGTGTTTCGGGCGTGCCGTGATGTTGCCCCTCCCCCTGTACCCATGGTATCTCTAGAGCGTAGTTATGTACGCGAAGTACTGGCGTCGCCGTTTTACGAGGGTTGGGGTTGGGGCCGCATTGCTACGCCTGCTCGGATCGTGCCAGGCAGTCTTGTTGTAGGTTACTCCGGGCGCGCTTGACGGTGTTTGGACGTTTAGTGGCCGGACTGGAGAACTGCCTGGAGAGGCTGCTTTGTACTTCCGCTGCAAGGGCCGCCGTGTGCTCCTCCGTTCGAAGGGAGCGTTCGGTGTTTCCGTTGACCATAATTACTCCTCGAGGGCCTGGCATCTTGAGCTTAAGGTATGCGTAGTGCGGTACCACATTGAACTTGGCGAATGCGGTTTGCCCGAGCAGTGCGTGATAACCACTGCGGAACGGGACTATGTCGAAGATTAACTCCTCGCTTAGGAAATTATCTGGAGATCCGAAGACCACTTCAAGTGTGACTGAGCCTGTATAGTTGGCCTCTACACCTGGTATTACGCCTTTAAAGGTCGTTTTGGTGGGCTTAATCCTCGAGGGATCTATGCCCATTTTCCGCACTGTATCCTGGTAAAGCAGGTTCAGGCTGCTGCCGCCGTCCATAAGGACTCTAGTGAGATGAAATCCGTCAATAATTGGGTCTAGAACCAATGCGGCGAATCCGCCATGACGGATGCTAGTGGGATGGTCCCTTCGATCAAAGGTGATCGGGCAGGAGGACCATGGGTTGAACTTTGGGGCGACTGGCTCTACCGCGTATACGTCCCTTAACGCGCGCTTCCACTCCCTTTTGGGGACGTGGGTTGCGTATATCATGTTCACTGTCCGCACTTGTGGAGGAAAACCCTTCTGTCCACTATTGTTCGGCGGCCAGGGCTCCTCGTCATCATCGCTATGCAGCCCCTTGTCTTCATTTTCGGCGTTTAACTCGCCTGCCTGCTTGAACACCCAACAATCCCTGTTGGTGTGATTGGCCGGCTTTTCGGGGGTGCCATGTATCTGGCACAAGCGGTCGAGTATTCGGTCCAAACTGGACGGGCCCCTAGGATTCCTTTTGAATGGCTTTTTCCACTGACCGGATTTAGAGCCTCTGAATCCGGCATTAACTGTCATATCTTCAGCATTGTCGACGTTAATGCGGCGCTTCTGCTTGTTGCAACATGACCTGCCACTACTGTCCCTGGTGTCCGAATTACCAGGGTTCTTGGTCATATTGTTGCTACGAGCAAGCCAGTTGTCTTCTCCCGCGCAAAAGCGGGTCATGAGTGTCGTGAGTGCTGCCATAGATTTCAGATTTTCCTGTCCAAGGTGCTGGGCCAGCCACTCGTCACGAATATTGTGCTTGAAGGCTGATAGGGCCTCAGCGTCCGGACAGTCGACTATTTGATTTTTCTTTGTTAGGAACCGTGTCCAGAATTGCCTGGCCGATTCCTCTGGCTGCTGAATTACATGACTTAGGTCATCGGCGTCTGGGGGTCGCACATAACTGCCCTGGAAATTGTCGAGGAATGCGGCTTCCAGGTCCTCCCAACAACTGATTGATCCTGTTGGCAAGCTATTAAGCCAATGCCGAGCTGGTCCTTTAAGCTTGAGTGGGAGGTATTTGATGCCGTGGAAATCATCGCCGCGGGCATTGTGGATATGAAGGAGATAATCCTCGATCCATACCGCAGGATCTGTTGTGCCATCATATGATTCGATGTTTACGGGTTTGAAACCCTCAGGGATTTGATGATCCATTATTTCGTATGTGAAGCATAGTGGGTGTGCGGCGCCTCTGTACTGGGCTATATCATGACGTAGCTCCAATGAGCTTTGTCTACTGTGTTCGGCCCTGCCGAATTTGTGGCCGGCGTGACGGTTACCGTCTCGAGCCGTGGGGCGCCCCCGCGATCCGTAGATCGATCTTGTTTGCCCTGCCTTGTCCTCCCACATATCTCGTAAGTCCGGCGCATATTCCCGTGCCTTGATACGGGGTTCGGCTTGAGTGGAGGGCCGAGAGGCCTCTCTGTCGCGGCCACAAGGTGGCCGGTCGGCCGCATAGTGTGCTTCCTCCTCTAATCAGGGTAGCAACCTGCACTTTGGGTAGCTCTTGGAGGGGCATTCGAGTTTATGCTCTTCGGCCGCAAGGACTTCAGTCCATCTGTCGACTAGCATATCTTGATCAGCTCTAAGCTGTTGCTGTTTTTTCTTGAGGCTTCTTGCCGTGGCCATAAGCCTGCGTTGAAAACGCTCTTGCTCGACGGGATCCTCTGGCACGACAAATTCATCATCGTCGAGGCTTGCCTCCTC
The DNA here is from genome assembly GCF_018294505.1 of Triticum aestivum. Lineage (NCBI taxonomy): Eukaryota > Viridiplantae > Streptophyta > Magnoliopsida > Poales > Poaceae > Triticum > Triticum aestivum. The sequence goes on along the minus strand of NC_057800.1, from coordinate 552,426,062 downwards.
TTTGGAGGGAGGCATATAATTATCGTCCTCGACCTCTCTGTCTGCCGCTCTCTCATGAGGGCTGTTTTCTCCATCCTCCTGTGCTAAATCTTGCTGGAGGGGGTTTTCTTCGGCACTTTCCGGAGTATTATTATCTCCTGTGCTGGAATCACCGTATTTGTTTTGGCGGGACTTTGAGTGGCGCCGCTGACGCCGGCGCTTAGGCTGTTTCTTGGAGGGGTCATCCTCCGCTGTTCCATCGCCATCTCCCTCTTTTGGGGTGTCCACCATGTATATGTCATATGACAAGGTGGCTTTCCAGGGCCTGGTAGGTGCTGGTTCTTCATCATCTCCTTCATCGGCATCCATACCGTCGATGTCTTCGGAGTCGAAGTCGAGCATGTCGGTTAAGTCGTCGATAGTGGCTACAAAGTGGGTGGTGGGTGGGTTTTGAATTTCTTCATCATCCGTACCCCAACCTTGCTGACCGTAGTTCGGCCAGGGCTCTCTTGATAAAGAGAAAGACTTCAGTGTCTTCAGGATATCGCCGAAAGGCGAGTGCTGAAAGATGTCTACGGCAGTAAACTCCATGATCGGCGCCCAATCGGATTCGATCGGCAGGGGCGCAGAGGGTTCAGAGTCCGGAGAGGAGTCCGTCTCCTTGGAGTCACGAGTCTCACAGAGTACGGGGATGGTGTTCGACTCAATCACCATTGGGATCGCAGCCCCCGAGGTGGCGTCCAACCGCCCATCCTCGATCGGCGCAGTTGGCTCCGAATTAAGGGTTGGAGCTGATGCGGGTGCGGCCTCCAGGGCACTGTTCGGTGGCACAGCTAGATCATGCTCGTCGGGACAGTGCGGCGCACTCGGCAGTGGCTCGAATCCGTCAAAGATCAAGTCCCCGCGGATGTCAGCCGTGTAGTTTAAACTTCCAAATCTGACCTGACGGCCAGGGGCGTAGCTTTCGATCTGCTCCAGACGGCCAAGTGAATTGGCCCGCAGTGCGAAGCCGCCGAAGACGAAGATCTGTCCGGGGAGGAAGGTCTCACCCTGGACTGCATCACTATTGATGATCATAGGAGCCATCGAGCCTGATGGCGACGACACAGAGGAACTCTCAATGAAAGCACCAATGTCGATGTCAAAACCGGCGGATCTCGGGTAGGGGGTCCTGAACTGTGCGTCTAGGCCGGATGGTAACAGGAGGCAAGGGACACGAAGTTTTACCCAGGTTTGGGCCCTCTCGATGGAGGTAAAACCCTACGTCCTACTTGATTAATATTGATGATATGGGTAGTACAAGAGTAGATCTACCACGAGATCGAAGAGGCTAAACCCTAGAAGCTAGCCTATGGTATGATTGTTGATGTGTACGTTGTCCTACGGACTAAAACCCTCCGGTTTATATAGACACTGGAGAGGGTTAGGGTTACACAAAGTCGGTTACAATGGTAGGAGATCTTCATATCCGTATCGCCAAGCTTGCCTTCCACGCCAAGGAAAGTCCCTTCCGGACACGGGACGGAGTCTTTAATCTTGTATCTTCATAATCCAGGAGTCCGGCTGAAGGTATAGTCCGGCTATCCGAACACCTCCTAATCCAGGACTCCCTCAGTGGGTCTTGGCCTTGCTCCTGGTCGGCATGGTCGTCCATACCGTCGATGTCTTCGGAGCCGTAATCAAGCGCGTCGGTTAAGTCATCGACGATGGCTATGAAGTGGGTGACGGGTGGGAAGCAAAATTTCCCATCATCAGCCTCTGGCTCGAACCGAACATAGTTCGGCTGTGAGTCCTCCAAGGACAAGTTCTTTAAAGAGTTTAGCACATCGCCCAAAGGTGAGTGCTGAAAAACGTCTACGGCGCTGAATTCAAAGATCGATAACCAATCTAGCTCGGTGTCCGCAAGCGTACATGGTCCGGAACTTGTGGCCGGAGACGAGTCCGGAGTTCTGTTGGCGCAAATATTGCAGGGTGTCGAGTCTGCGAGTGTCTCTAGCGTCGCGGACTCTGTGGCCTCGAATGGCACGATCTGCTCTGGTTCTAAGGCCATTGCAGCAACAGGTGTCATCTCCTGAATCTGGTCCGATGACAGATTTAGGTCACGTTCATCGGAGTGAAGGGGAGCGATCGCCGCGGTCCCAAATCCACTGAAGATCAAGTCTCCACGGATATCTGTGGCGTAGTTCAGGCTCCCAAATCTAACCTGGTGGCCAGGGGCGTAGCTATTGATCTGCTCCAGGTGACCAAGCGAGTTAGCCCGCAGTACGAAGCCGCCGAACACGAAGATCTGTTCGGGGAGGAAAGTTTCTCCTTGGACAGCGTCACCATAGACGATTGAAGGGGCCATCAAACCTTTCGTTGACGGCACAGTGGAACTCTCAATGAAAGCATCAATGTCGGTGTCAAAACTGGCGGACCTCGGGTAGGGGGTCCGAACTATGTTTCTAGGATCGATGGTAACAGGAGACGGGGGACACGATGTTTACCCAGGTTCGGGCCCTCTCTATGGAGGTAATACCCTACGTCCTGCTTGATTTATCTTGATGAATATGAGTGTTACAAGAGTTGATTTACCACGAGATCGTAATGGCTAAACCCTAGAAGCCTAGCCTGTATGACTACGGTAATGAATATATCCTTTCCGGACTAACCCCTCCGGTTTATATAGACACCGGGGGGATCTAGGGTTTACATAGAGTCAGTTACATAAGAAGGAATCTTCATCTTCGGTCACCAAGCTTGCCTTCCATGCCAAGGAGAGTCCAATCCGGACACGGGTACAGTCTTCGGCCTTCATGTCTTCACAGCCCATTAGTCCGGCCCATGGATAACATGGCGAACGCCCGAGGACCCCTTAGTCCAGGACGCCCTCAAGGGGGAAGGGGAAAAGGAAGGAGAGGGAGGAAAGGAGGAAAGGGGGGCCGGCCCCCTAGTCCAATTCAGTTTGGGCTAGGGGGGTCGCGCGCCCTGCCTCCTCTCTTCCACCACTTGGCTCATGAGGCCCAATACTTCTTCCCTGTATTCCTGTAACTCCCCGGTACTCCGAAAAATACCCAAATCACTCGGAACATTTCGATGTCTGAATATAGTCATCCAATATATCAATCTTTACTCCGAACTACCTACGGTACATCAAATCACATAAACTCATAATACCGATCGTCACCGAACGTTAAGCGTGCGGACCCTACGGGTTCGAGAACTATGTAGACATGACCGAGACACGTCTCCGGTCAATACCAATAGAGGAACCTGGATGTTCATATTGGCTCCTACATATTCTACGAAGATCTTTATCGGTCAAACCGCATAACAACATACGTTGTTCCCTTTGTCATCGGTATGTTACTTGCCCGAGATTCGATCATCGGTATCTCAATACCTAGTTCAATCTCATTACCGGCAAGTCTCTTTCCTCGTTCCGTAATGCACTATCCCGCAACTAACTCATTAGTTGCATTGCTTGCAAGGCTTATAGTGATGTGCATTACCGAGAGGGCCCAGAGGTACCTCTCCGACAATCGGAGTGACAAATCCTAATCTCGATCTATGCCAACTCAACAAGTACCATCGGAGACACCTGTAGAGCACCTTTATAATAACCCAGTTACGTTGTGATGTTTGGTAGCACACTAAGTGTTCCTCCGGTAATCTGGAGTTGCATAATCTCATAGTCATAGGAACATGTATAAGTCATTAAGAAAGCAATAGCAATATACTAAATGATCGAATGCTAAGCTAACGGAATGGGTCAAGTCAATCACATCATTCTCTAATGATGTGATCCCGTTAATCAAATGACAACTCATGTCTATGGCTAGGAAACTTAACCATCTTTGATTCAACGAGCTAGTCAAGTAGAGGCATACTAGTGACACTATGTTTGTGTATGTATTGACACATGTACTAAGTTTCCGGTTAATACAATTCTAGCATGAATAATAAATTTTTTATCATGATATAAGGAAATATAAATAACAACTTTATTATTGCCTCTAGGGCATATTTCCTTCAGTCTCCCACTTGCACTAGAGTCAATAATCTAGTTCACATCGTCATGTGATTTAACACCAATAGTTCACATCTCCATGTGACTAACACCCAAAGGGTTTGCTAGAGTCAATAATCTAGTTCACATTGCTATGTGATTAAAACCCAAAGAGTGATCATGTTTTGCTTGTGAGAGATGTTTAGTCTATGGGTCTGCAACATTCAGATCTGTATGTATTTTGCAAATTTCTATGTCTACAATACTCTGCACGGAGCTACTCTAGATAATTGCTCCCACTTTCAATATGTATCCTGATTGAGACTTAGAGTCACCTAGATTGATGTAAAAAGCTTGCATCGACGTAACTCTTTACGACGAACTCTTTTATCACCTCCATAACCGAGAAATATTTCCTTAGTCCTCTAAGGATAATTTTGACCGCTGTCCAGTGATCTACTCCTAGATCACTATTGTACTCCCTTGTCAGAATCATGCTAAGGTATACAGTAGGACTGGTACACAACATAACATACTTTATAGAACCTATGACTGAGGCATAGGGAATGACTTTTCATTCTTTTCTATTTTCTGCCGTGGTCGGGTTTTGAGTCTTTACTCAACTTCACACCTTGCAACACACGCAAGAACTCCTTCTTTGACTGTTCCATTTTGAACTATTTCAAAATCTGGTCAAGGTATGTACTCATTCAAAAAACTTATCAACCGTCTTGATCTATCTCTATAGATCTTGATGCTCAATATGTAAGTAGCTTCACCGAGGTCTTTCTTTGAAAAACTCCTTCCAAACACTCCTTTATGCTTTCCAGAATATTCTACATTATTTCTTATCAACAATATGTCATTCACATATACTTATCAGAAATGTTGTAGTGCTCCCACTCACTTTCTTGTAAAAACAGGCTTCATCACAAGTCTGTATAAAACCATATGATTTGATCACTTTATCAAAGTATATATTCGAACTCTGAGATGCTTGCACCAGTCCATAGATGGATCGTTGGAGCTTGCTCATTTTGTTAGCACCATTAGGATTGACAAAACTTCCTGGTTGCATCATATACAACTCTTCTTTAAGAAATCCATTAAGGAATGCAGTTTTGACATCCATTTGCCAGATTTCATAAATGCGGCAACTGCTAACATGATTCAGACATACTTTTAAGCATCGATGCGAGTGAGAAAATCTCATCGTAGTCAACACCTTGATCTTGTCGAAAATGTTTTTGCGACAATTCGAGCTTTGTAGATAGTAACACTATTGTCATCGTCCGTCTTCCTCTTGAAGATCCATTTATTCTCAATGACTCACTAATCATCGGGAAAGTCAATCAAAGTCCATACTTTGTTCTGATACATGGATCCTATCTCAGATTTCATGGCCTCAAGCCATTTTGTGGAATCTGGGCTCATCATCGCTTCCTCATAGTTTGTAGGTTCGTCATGGTCTAGTAACATGAGTTCTAGAACAGGATTACCGTACCACTCTGGTGCGGATCTTACTGATGACCCACAAGTATAGGGGATCGCAACAGTTATCGAGGGTAGAGTATTCAACCCAAATTTATTGATTCGACACAAGGGGAGCCAAAGAATATTCTCAAGTATTAGCAGCTGAGTTGTCAATTCAACCACACCTGGAAACTTAATATCTGCAGCAAGGTATTTAGTAGAAGAGTAATATGGTAGTAGTGGTAACAGTGGTAAAAGTAACGGTAGCAGTTTTGGTTTATAGTGATTGTAACAGTAGCAATGGAAAAGTAAATAAGCAAAGAACAATATATGGAAAGCTCATAGGCAATGGATCGGTGATAGAGAATTATGCCGGATGCGATCGATCATGTAACAGTCATAACCTAGGGTGACACAGAACTAGCTCCAGTTCATCAATGTAATGTAGGCATGTATTCCGAATATAGTCATACGTGCTTATGGAAAAGAGCTTGCATGACATCTTTTGTCCTACCCTCCCGTGGCAGCGGGGTCCTATTCGAAACTAAGGGATATTAAGGCCTCCTTTTAATAGAGTACCGGACCAAAGCATTAACACATAGTGAATACATGAACTCCTCAAACTCCGGTCATCACCGGGAGTGGTCCCGACTGTTGTTACTTCGGGGTTGCCGGATCATAACACATAGTAGGTGACTATAGACTTGCAAGATAGGATCAAGAACTCTCATATATTGGTGAAAACATAATAGGTTCAGATCTGAAATCATGGCACTCGGGCCCTAGTGACAAGCATTAAGCATAGCAAAGTCATAGCAACATCAATCTCAGAACATAGTGGATACTAGGGATCAAACCCTAACAAAACTAACTCGATTACATGATAAATCTCATCCAACCCATCACTATCCAGCAAGCCTACGATGGAATTACTCATGCACGGCAGTGAGTATCATGAAATTGGTGATGGAGGAAGGTTGATGATGATGATGGCGACGGATTCCCCTCTCCGGAGCACCGAACGGACTCCAGATCAGCCCTCCCGAGAGAGTTTAGGGCTTGGCGGCGGCTCTGTATCGTAAAACGTGATGAATCCTTCTCTCTGATTTTTCTCTCCCCGGACACAAATATATGGAGTTGGAGTTGAGGTCGGTGGAGCTCCAGGGGGCCCACGAGGCAAGGGGCGCGCCCCCCGCCCTCGTGGACAGGGTGTGGGCCCCCTGGCGTGGATCTTTCTTCCAGTATTTTTTATATATTCCAAAATAATTCTCCGTTGATTTTCAGGTCATTCCGAGAACTTTTATTTCTGCACAAAAATAACACCATGGCAATTCTGCTGAAAACAGCGTTAGTCCGGGTTACTTACATTCAAATCATGCAAGTTAGAGTCCAAAACAAGGGCAAAAGTGTTTGGAAAAGTAGATACGATGGAGACGTATCAACTCCCCCAAGCTTAAACCTTTGCTTGTCCTCAAGCAATTCAGTTGCTAAACTGAAAGTGATAAAGAAAAACTTTTACAAACTCTGTTTGCTCTTGTTGTTGTAAATATGTAAAGCCATCATTCAGGTTTTCAGCAAAGATTATGAACTAACCATATTCACAATAACATTTAGGTCCCATGTTTACTCATATCAATGGCATAATCAACTAGCAAGCAATAATAATAAATCTCGGATGACAACACTTTCTCAAAACAATCATGATATGATATAACAGGAGGGTATCTCGCTAGCCCTTTCTGAGACCGCAAAACATAAATGCAGAGCACCTTTAAAGATCAAGGACTGACTAGACATTGTAATTCATGGTAAAAGAGATCCGGCCAAGTCATACTCAATGTAAACTAACAGTAATGAATGCAAATGACAGCGGTGCTCTCCAGCTGGTGCTTTTTAATAAGAGGATGATGACTCAACATAAAAGTAAATAGATAGGCCCTTCGCAGAGGGAAGCAGGGATTTGTAGAGGTGCCAAAGCTCGGTTTTTGAAACAGAGATAAATAATATTTTGACTGGCATACTTTCATTGTCAACATAACAACCAAGAGATCTCGATATCTTCCATGCTACACACATTATAGGCGGTTCCCAAATAGAATGGTAAAGTTTATACTCCCCCTCCACCAACAAGCATCAATCCATGGCTTGCTCGAAACAACGAGTGCCTCCAACTAACAAGAGTCCCGGGGGAGTTTTGTTTGCAATTATTTTGATTTGATTTGCATAAAGAATGGGACTGGGTATCCCGATGACTAGCCATTTTCTCATGAGTGAGGAGAGGAGTCCACTCCTCTTGAGAATAACCCGCCTAACATGGAAGATACAGACAACCCTAGTTGATACATGAGCTATTCGAGCATACAGAACAAAATGTTTATTTGAAGGTTTAGAGTTTGGCACATACAAGTTCACTTGGAACAGTAGGTAGATACCGTATATAGGTAGGTATGGTGGACTCATATGGAATACCTTTGGGGTTTATGGGGTTGGATGCACAAGCAGTATTCCCGCTTAGTACAAGTGAAGGCTAGAAAAAGACTGGGAAGCGACCAGCTAGAGAGCGACAACAGTCATGAACATGCATTAAAATTTATCAACACCGAATGCAAGCATGAGTAGGATATAATGCACCATGAACATAAATATCGTAGAGGCTATGTTGATTTTGTTTCAACTACATGCGTGAACATGTGCCAAGTCAAGCCACTCGAATCGTTCAAAAGAGGATACCACCCTATCATACCACATCACAACCATTTTAATAGCATGTTGGCACACAAGGTAAAGCATTATAAGCTCCTAGCTAATTAAGCATGGCATAAGCAACTATAATCTCTAATTGTCATTGCAAACATGTTTATTCATACTAGGCTGAATTAGGAATGAACTAATCATATTTACCAAAACAAGAGAGGTCGAGTTCATACCAGCTTTTCTCATCTCAATAAGTTCATCATATAATCATCATTATTTCCTTTCACTTACACCACCGAATAGTGTGGATAATAATAACAGTGCATGTGCATTGGACTAAGCTGGAATCTGCAAGCATTCAATTCAAGAGAGAAGACAAGGTAATGGGCTCTTTGTTAGATCAACAATAATGCATATAAGAGCCACTCACCATTTTCATTATGGTCTTCTCCTCTCGACCCCCAAAGAACAAGAAAGAAATAAAACTATTTACACGGAAAAGCTCCCAACAAGAAAAAGAAGAACGAGAAATATTTTTGGGTTTTCTTTTTAATTACTACTACTACAGCATGAAAAGTAAACTAACTAAAAGCTACAACTATTTTTTTGGTTTTTCTTAAGGTTTATCAAACACACAAGAAGAAAGCATAAAAAGGAAAATAAACTAGCATGGATATTACAATGAAAAAGTATGAGCACCGGCAACTAGCATGAGTGTGTGAACATGAATGTAATGTCGGTGAGAAATACGTACTCCCCCAAGCTTAGGCTTTTGGCCTAAGTTGGTCTATGGCCACGGCTGGCCTGGCGGATATCCAAAGTTGTAGCTGGGGTCGTACTGAGATGCAGTGGCAATTGCCTGATGATCTGCAGCTTGGAGGCGAGCTGTCTCCGCCCTCCTCTCGTACTCGGTCGCCTCCTCCCTGGTTATAACATATCTCCCTTTTGCCTGAAAGTCAAAGAAAGTAGGAGCAGGGAGAGCGACATGATAGGTGCGTCGTCTGTCAAAGATTAGTCGGTACTGGAGAAACTGATCGTTCGTCTCAAAAAACTGATGATGAACCATAGCCTCATAATCTAAATAAACAAGAGGCAACTCAATATCATACCCACGTATGGGTATATCAAGAAAATTAGCTAGACGAGTTGCATAAATTCCACCAAAGAAATCTCCATTAAATCTATTATTATGCAACCTACGTGCAACAATGGCTCCCAAATTATAATGTTTATCTCCTAATACAGCACTCCTGAGAACATTGAGGTCAGGGACACACATGTGACATGCTTCATCCTTACCATCTATGCACCTACCTATGAAGAGAGCAAAATAATGTATAGAAGGAAAATAAATGCTCCCTATTGTAGCTTGTATTATATCTCTAGATCCCCCCACAGTTATACTAGCAAGAAAATCTCTAAACTTAGATTTGCGAGGCTCACTAGTGCTGCCCCATTGTGGAAGTTTGCAAGCAGTATTAAAATCCTCTAAGTCCATAGTATAAGAATTTTCATAAAGAACAAATAGGATAGTTTGAGAATTGCGTGATGATGAAAATTCAAACCTCCTCACAAAGGAATCAGTGAGATAGTGGTATTGGCAGCACTTATCTGCCTCGAAGCTCTCAAGATCGGCATTACGCACATACGCGTTAAATTCTTCCTTGATTCATGCTCAATCCATAAAGTCCTCTGACGGCCATTCACAAGCCCGCACCTGAGCTTCCCTCGGTGGTTCATCATCGGCATCGCGTATTGCGAGCCTGGGTCCTTGCTTCTTGAAGGACCACCTTGCTACATTTTCCTAAACATATTTCTTTGAAAAAATTCTGAAATTTTTAGTAACATCAAAATAAAAGTGAACCAAACTCAACAAAATTGATAGCAACTACTCCTACAAGTGCCTAGAGACAATATCATGCATCAAAACTATTTTTGACCACATAAATTTGACATGCAAGCTCAAGAACAGGGTCACCTAAGCAGCAAAATATGCAATGAATAAAGCACTAGAAAAAACTAATTGGACCATTGGAGGAGTCACATACCAAAGAACAATCTCCCAAAGCAGTTTTATGAATGGAGCTTTGAGCAAGGAGATCGAAAATGGCAGCAAGATGAGCTTGGACTCGGGTTTGAGCTGGCTATGGATGTTTTTGGGAGGAAGAAGGAGTGTGTGGTAGGTGGAATAAGTGGAGGGGAGCCACCATGGGCCCATGAGGCAAGGGGCGCGCCCTCCACCCTCGTGGCCAGGTGCTTGCTCCCCCTAGTGTGTTCTCAGTGCCACATATTCTCAAATATTCCAGAAAAAAAATCATATTTAAATTTCAGGGCATTTGGAGAACTTTTATTTTCGGGGTATTTTTTATTGCATGGATAATTCAGAAAAGAGATAGAAAAAATACTATTTTGCTTTATTTAATATAAATAATAGAAAGTAAAAATAGGGTACAGAGAGTTGTGTTTTCTAAATTCATCCATCTCATGCTCATCAAAAGGAATCCACTAACAAGGTTGATCAGGTCTTGTTAACAAACTCATTCCGAATAACATGGAACCGGAGAATTTTCGAATGACACTAGGTTACCTCAACGGGGATATGCATGTCCCCAACAATAAGAATATCATATTTCTTCTTGATAGTAGGAAGAGGAAATTCAAAACCTCCAATAGTAATAGTTGAAATTTTTCCAATAGAATTGATACTGTGGACTTGAGGTTGTTTCCTTGGAAAGTGTACCGCATGCTCATTACCATTAACATGAAAAGTGACATTGCCTTTGGTGCAATCAATAACAGCCCCTACAGTATTCAAAAAGGGTCTTCCAAGAATAATAGACATACTATAGTCCTCGGGAATATCAAGAATAACAAAGTCCGTTAAAATAGTAACGTTTGCAACCACAACAGGCACATCCTCACAAATACCGACAGGTATAGCAGTTGATTTATCAGCCATTTGCAAAGATATTTCAGTAGGTGTCAACTTATTCAAATGAAGTCTACGATATAAAGAGAGAGGCATAACACTAACACAAGCTCCAAGATCACATAAAGCAGTTTTAACATAGTTTCTTTTAATGGAGCATGGTATAGTTGGTACTCCGGGATCTCCTAGTTTCTTAGGTATTCCTCCCTTAAAAGTATAATTAGCAAGCATGGTGGAAATTTCAGCTTCCGGTACCTTTCTTTTATTAGTAACAATATCTTTCATGTACTTAGCATAAGGATTCATTTTAAGCATATCAGTCAAACGCATACGCAAAAAGATAGGTCTAATCATTTAAGGAAAGCGCTCAAAATCCTCATCATCCTTTTTCTTGGATGGTTTGGGAGGAAAAGCCATGGGTTTCTGAACCCATGGTTCTCTTTCCTTACCGTGCTTCCTAGCAACAAAGTTTGTCTTATCATAACGTTGATTCTTTGATTGTGGGTTATCAAGATCAACAGCGGGTTCGGTTTCTACATCATTATCATTGCTAGGTTGCGCATCAACATGAACATCATCATTAACATTATCACTAGGTTCATGTTCATTACCAGATTGTGTTTCAGCATCAGAAATAGAAATATCATTAGGATTCTCAGGTGTGTCTACAACAGGTTCACTAGAAGCATGCAAAGTCCTATCATTTTTCTTTTTCTTCCTCTTAGAAGGACTAGGTGCATCTACATCATTTCTCTGAGAATCTTGCTCAATTATCTTAGGATGGCCCTCAGGATACAAAGGTTCTTGAGTCATTTTACCACCTCTAGTCATAACTCTAACAGCATTATCATTCTTATTATTTAATTCATTGAGCAAATCATTCTGAGCTTTAAGTACTTGTTCTACTTGAGTGGTAACCATAGAAGAATGTTTACTAATAAGTTTAAGTTCACCTTTAACATTAGCCATATAATCACTCAAGTGTTCAATCATATAAGCATTATGTTTCAATTGTCTACCAAAATAAGCATTAAAATCTTCTTGCTTAACCATAAAGTTATCAAATTCATCCAAGCATTGGCTAGAAAACTTAGTAGGAGGGATTTCAGCTTTATCATATCTATAGAGAGAATTTACCTTTACTACCTGTGTCGGGTTATCGAGACCGTGTGTTTCTTCAATATGGGATGAACTAAGACCATGTATTTCTTCAATAGGAGGTAAATTCTTAATATCTTCAGCTTTAATACCTTTTTCTTTCATATATTTCTTTGCCTCTTGCATATCTTCAGGACTTAGAAATAGAATACCCCTTTTATTCAGAGTTGGCTTAGGAGTTGGCTCGGGAAGTGTCCAATTATTTTCATTGGTCAACATATTATTCAATAAAATTTCAGCTTCATCTGGTGTTCTTTCCTTGAAAACACAACCAGCACAACTATCAAGATGATCGGGCAAAGCATTAAGTAATTGGAGAAGCCTCCCCCAAGCTTGTGGGAGACTCTCTTCTTCAATTTGCACAGAATTATATATTTCCCTTAAAGCAGCTTGTTTCTTATGAGCAGGGAAATATTTAGCAGAGAAGTAATAAATCATATCCTGGGGACTACGCACACAACCAGGATCAAGAAAATTAAACCATATCTTAGCATCACCCTTTAATGAGAATGGAAATATCTTAAGGATATAATAGTAGCGAGTTTTCTCATCATTAGTGAACAGGGTGGCTATATCATTTAATTTAGTAAGATGTGCCACAACAGTTTCAGATTCATAGCCATAGAAAGGATCAGATTCAACCAAAGTAATATCAGGGTCGACAGAGAATTCATAATCCTTATCAGTAACAAAGATAGGTGAAGTAGCATAAGCAGGATCATATTTCATTCTAGCATTCAGAGTTTTTGTTTCAGCTTAGCTAATAATTTCTTAAGATCACTCCTATCATTACAAGCAAGAAAGTCTCTAGCAGTTTCTTCATCCATAACATAACCCTCAGGAACAACAGGTAATTCATATCTAGGGGAGGAATCTTCATCATCACTTTCATCAATATTACCAGTTTCAATAATTTAATTCTCTCTAGCCCTAGCAAGTTGCTCATCAAGAAATTTACCAAGTGGCACAGTAGTATCAAGCATAGAAGTAGTTTCGTCATAAGTATCATGCATAGCAGAAGTGGCATTATCAATAACATGTGACATATCAGAATTAATAGCAGAAGCAGGTTTAGGTGTCGCAAGCTTACTCAAAACAGAAGGTGAATCAAGTGCAGAGCTAGATGGCAGTTCCTTACCTCCCCTCGTAGTTGAGGGATAAATTTTTGTTTTCGCGTCTTTCAAGTTCTTCATAGTGACCAACAGATATAAATCCCAAGTGACTCAAAGAATAGAGCTATGCTCCCCGGCAAGGGTGCCAGAAAATAGTCTTGATAACCCACAAGTATAGGGGATCGCAACAGTTTTTGAGGGTAGAGTATTCAACCCAAATTTATTGATTCGACACAAGGGGAGCCAAAGAATATTCCAAGTATTAGCAGATGAGTTGTCAATTCAACTACACCTGGAAACTTAATATCTGCAGCAAGGTATTTAGTAGCAAAGTAATATGATAGTAGTGGTAACAGTGGTAAAAGTAACGGTAGTAGTTTTGGTTTTATAGTGATTGTAACAGCAGCAACGGAAAAGTAAATAAGCAAAGAACAATATATGGAAAGCTCGTAGGCAATGGTTCGGTGATAGAGAATTATGCCGGATGCGATCGATCATGTAACAGTCATAACCTAGGGTGACATAGAACTAGCTCCAGTTCATCAATGTAATGTAGGCATGTATTCCGAATATAGTCATACGTGCTTATGGAAAAGAACTTGCATGGCATCTTTTGTCCTACCCTCCCGTGGCAGCGGGGTCCTATTGGAAACTAAGGGATATTAAGGCCTCCTTTTAATAGAGTACTGGACCAAAGCATTAACACATAGTGAATACATGAACTCCTCAAACTACGATCATCACCGGGAGTGGTCCCGACTGTTGTCACTTCGGGGTTGACGGATCATAACACATAGTAGGTGACTATAGACTTGCAAGATAGGATCAAGAACTCTCATATATTGATGAAAACATAATAGGTTCAGATCTGAAATCATGGCACTTGGGCCCTAGTGACAAGCATTAAGCATAGCAAAGTCATAGCAACATCAATCTCAAAACATAGTGGATACTAGGGATCAAACCCTAACAAAACTAACTTGATTACATGATAAATCTCATCCAACCCATCACCGTCCAGCAAGCCTGCGATGGAATTACTCACGCATGGCGGTGAGCATCATGAATTGGTGATGGAGGAAGGTTGATGATGATGATGGCAACGGATT